>NW_022195162.1:0-10595 GCF_008641045.1 Pistacia vera | reverse complement strand
CTAGGGCATTCCTTGCAGGTTTAATTGTTTGAACACACAGTCACTACACTCTGAAGAGAAACAAGAAAGACCCATAATCGTTCTTCCGAGAAGTAGGGTTTCTCTTCGTATCAGAAAACAGAACAGGTGATTCAAAAAATGGGGTTCTCAATGCAACCTTTTGGAGTACAATCTATGCTCAAAGAAGGCCACAAACATCTCTCAGGTCTTGACGAAGCTGTTCTCAAAAATATCGATGCTTGCAAGCAACTTTCTGCTATCACTCGCACTTCTCTGGGGCCTAATGGTACATTTTCTTCACTTTGAACTCCTTATCTTGCTGTTGTAAGAAGTGGGTATTTAGTGTATGTGTGTTTGCTTTGTGGGTTTTTTTAATTTTTTTTTTTCTTTTTGGTGTATTGTGATGCTAAATCTGGATCAGAAGTTTGTTGTGCTATTTCTAACTTTAGCTGTTGATTTTTTGATTCTTTATGAAAGCTGTGATAACGACATACTTTTTAAATGAGCGCAGAAATGGGAAATGGGTATTACGGGTTACATTTTCTGAGTTGAAGAAATGCGTTGCGTGATGATAGTTTTAAGTGGAATAAATCTATTTATTATTAAGGATTTTAAGTAAGGGCTTGCGGATATTGATGAAAGATTGGGAGGCTTTACAAGTGTATTGTGGATACTTATGGGTCGTGATGATTTAGTTGTTTTCTTTTGAAGAATATTTCGTTTAGATTGTTTTTAGGTGCTTTATTGTGTTGGAAAAACTCAGATCACTTTGGGGTAAATGAGAAGTGTGCATGGTGGAAACTCTTGGATAAGTTGATTGGATTGGTTTCTTTAGGAGAAGATTCGGTTCAGATTATTTTTCTTGGTAATCTAATGTCTTGGAAAAACTCAGATTAAGAGGGGCAATTTTGGATACTACTGGTGTATGAACGGAGGTGATTTATGACTTAGTTGTCTTTGATAATTGTTATGAATCTGTATTGTTTAATAGACTTCAGTTGTAGGTAGGGGGACTCGGGCAAGCTTTTGAGTCCTTGATCATTTCCCGGAAAATGTCAACGTGAATTTAGATTTTTTTTGTCTTTTTCTTTTTAAAATCTAGTCACAAGCTTTATGGAGAATGAAGTTGGAATGATCCTTTAAAGAAATAATGCCAGTGAAACTTGGACCTTTCGAGTAAATTGGTTTCATGAGAATCCACTGTCTCAAAAATGCTCAAGTTCAGGTGTTTCTTTGTCAGGAATAGGGAATTCACACGTGAGGAAAATGTACGATCGATGTTTTCAATGGATTGTTTATGATAATTTCCACTGCTTATTTATTTGAGGGTTGATATTGGCAAATAAATGAAATTTCATTGATTTATAATGAAAAAGTAGTCAGCTATTTACTTTGCAAAGACCTCCTATGTTCATTTTATTAGATCTTTGCTTAGATGCCAATTCTTTTAGAAGTTAGCTCATCTTTTAAGCATTTAATTTCTTATGTACTTCAATTCTCAGGTATGAATAAGATGGTTATAAATCACTTAGACAAGCTATTTGTCACAAATGATGCTTCCACTATTGTGAACGAACTTGAGGTTCAGCATCCTGCAGCCAAGCTTTTGGTCCTAGCCGGCAAGGCTCAACAAGAAGAAATTGGTGATGGAGCTAATTTGGCTATCTCTTTTGCTGGGGAGATTCTTCAGGGTGCTGAGGAACTTATCAGGATGGGGTTACACCCAAGTGAAATCATCAGCGGATACAATAAAGCTATCAACAAGGTTTTCATATGCTTTTTCAAGTGGCTTAGATAACCAGTTTTATTAATAAGAATAACATACTGATTTACTGATTTTATTTTTTTCTTTAATTAATTATCAGACAATTGAAGTCTTAGATGAACTGGTGGAGAAAGGTTCTGAGAACATGGATGTAAGAGATAAGGAGCAAGTTGTTTCTCGAATGAAATCTGCTGTTGCTAGCAAGCAATTTGGACAAGAAGATATTTTATGTTCCCTTGTTGCTGATGTAATTACTTGGCCTATCTTGTTTGTTGTTACTTGCTTGTCTTTGTTAGCTCCTTGTGTGAAAGATGTGCTTTTGCCTTCTTTTTCTTGCAGGCATGCATCCAAGTATGCCCCAAAAACCCAGCAAACTTTAATGTTGATAATGTTCGCGTTGCAAAACTTTTGGGAGGAGGTTTGCACAATAGCACAGTTGTTCAGGGTATGATCTTGAAGAATGATGCTGCGGGAAGTATTAAGAGAATCGAGAAGGCAAAGGTTGGCCCTTAATGTTATCTTTCTTGTCATTTTTTTTTTAAATTAAATTTTATCATGAATTCCGTGTCTGTTATTTATGTTTCTTACTTTCTCACTTTCTTTTAATTGTGTAAATGTGATTATTATATTTGTTTAAACGCTAGGAATTGTATTTGGTAGTTGGTGATTTTCACTTGGTCTCTGGCTTTAGTTTTGTCTAGTTGCCTTGTAGCCCTGAGCTCTCATTGTTGATATGGCTATCTTTGTCCTATGTGGCTAAGTAACTTAATCTTTGGAGTGCTGAGAATGTGAAAAATAGATCATTGTTATCAATTCAAAAAAATTAAAGCTATAATTGTATTATTGTATTTTCAGCTCAAGATTTACTAGCTATTTTCTGTTAAGGATGCTTCTTGTTGTAATTGTAATGTGAAGAGATATTACAAAAAATTAGGTCAAGATTATTTGAGTTGGGATATAACTGGACCATTATTATAGAAACTAGATATTGTTGTGATAAGAAATCATTTGACATGGAATGACAGCAGTGACTGATAATGATAACCTTCAATTTGTGTCTTCATCTGTGATGATGACTTACCATCACTTGCATTGTCTATTCATGAAGTTGAATTTGAATATGTCCTCTAAAATACTTTATTAATGAATTTTGACGACGGGAGATGTTGAGATGTACCTTGAACTTTACATATTGTAAAGTGATATTTTAAGCATTCTCTGTTCAATACTCAAATTCGCCTCTAATGTTGTTCTTTCATGAAAAAAAATTCTGTTCGAATTGGTTTACTTTTGTACTTCTATGTTTGCTTTCTTGGCTTGTTACATAAACTTTGTTTAGCCTTGTATTTTTATACAAATGGCCATCTTATGAAGGTGTGTGTGTGTAAAGTCGAAATCCTCTATCACTCAGGGTTTTTGTATTTGCTTTTATACTGTTTTAGGTTGCTGTGTTTGCTGGTGGTGTTGATACCTCTGCAACTGAAACTAAAGGAACTGTTCTTATCCAGAGTGCTGAACAGGTAAATCTTGACGCAGTTCTCTTTCTGTTGCTATTCAGCTATCACCTTTGAAACTATTATGTATGTGTACATGTGTACATATGCTTTATATAATATCTCTCTTGTGGCTTATTTGGTATGAGACCATTCATTTGTGAGTGATTGTGAATGGAAGTAACGATGGTATTTAATTTCCTTCATAATGTATCTTGAGAAAGTGTGGAATTGTGGTTGAATGAAATCTCTTAATTCAATAAGTGTCTTGGCTCTCCGTATGATGCACTCTAAAGTTTGTTTGGTATATTAGGTACTGAACAGCAATATGATGGTTGATGATGATTGAGAATTCTCTTTCTGCTTTATTTTCAAGATTCCTTTAGATGATATTGAAAATGGATAGTTTTTTACCCTTCCCATTTTTTTAGTAGCAAGTACTTTTCATGATGGTTGTTGCACATCACAATAATTTGTTTACTAATGGTCTTTCTTTGTTTGGTACTGCCCTTTCTTTGTCATGTAATAGTAATTTATTGTAAAGTTCCTTTTACATACTTTAAAGCTAAACCTTTTTCACTGGTATCTCTTTTTAGCTAGAGAATTATGCAAAAACTGAAGAAGCAAAAGTTGAGGAGCTTATCAAAGCTGTTGCCGATTCAGGTGCCAAAGTAATTGTTAGTGGAGCTGCGGTTGGAGAAATGGCATTACATTTCTGTGAACGTTACAAGTACATCTAGTCTCCTTAGTCTGTTATTTCCATTTTCCTTCCTTGATCGGAATATCCATATATTCATGTAATTTGGTCATTGTTGCACAACTTTGGACCATAACACTATATATTCTCTGTTGGTACAGACTACCATTTCCTGTCCTGTTGTTTCAAACTTTAATGTTCTTGATTGCAGGCTCATGGTTTTGAAAATCAGCTCAAAGTTTGAATTGAGACGTTTTTGCCGTACAACGGGTGCTGTTGCTATTGTAAGTATACAATCACACATGTATGATCATGCAAGAGAATTGTTTATTTGATTCTTAATCTACTTTTCATTCCTCATACAGTTGAAGCTTAGCCAACCAAACCCAGATGACTTGGGGTATGTGGATTCTGTTTCAGTTGAGGAAATTGGTGGTACTAGGGTATGTTTAAAGGATTTACTCTCTCACTCTCTTTGTGCCAGGTATTTATTATTTATTATTTTGTATCATGTTTCTTATCTCCTCTTTGAACAATGTGATGCAGGTCACTATAGTGAGAAATGAAGGCGGAAACTCTGTTTCTACTGTGGTTTTGCGAGGAAGTACTGACAGTATATTAGATGATCTTGAAAGAGCTGTTGATGATGGAGTGAATACATACAAGGTGATTTCTGTTAAATATCTGGACTTCATTTTTATAGTTTGATATTTTTCTTGTTTCACCTGTTTATTATTGTCAATATGTTATATTTTGAGATGATTTGGCAATTGAATTGATCTCATGTTTTCTTGATACTTCTTTTTGTTAGGCAATGTGCAGGGACAGTCGCATTGTACCTGGAGCTGCAGCTACTGAAATCGAGTTGGCTAGAAGACTGAAGGAATTCTCTTTTAAAGAAACAGGGTATTTTTTTGTTTCTTTTCTTTGTTGAATTTAATTAGTGTTGGTTTTAGTTTAACCTCTACCATTTTGGGAGTAAACAATGTTCATTGAACATCTTTTCTTCCACAATTTGGTGGTGGATAGAAAAAGAATAATAATAATAATGAAGACAAAGTATGGCATTTAATTATATCGTTTTTCTTGCATATATGCTATAATTTGGTTTAGGCACTAGTACAAGCAGCTATTGATGTTAAATTTTCATTGGTAGTGCAGATTGGATCAATATGCTATTGCTAAATTTGCTGAAAGTTTTGAGATGATACCTAGAACTCTAGCTGAAAATGCTGGACTAAATGCAATGGAGATCATATCTTCTCTCTATGCTGAACATGCATCTGGAAATACCAAAGTGGGCATTGACTTAGAGGAAGGCGCGTGCAAGGATATCTCAACCACAAATGTTTGGGATCTATATGTGACCAAGTAAGTTGCTTTTAATTGTTTTTTAGTTTATGTGCAGTATTGGAATGTTGGTTCTTTTTATATGCATGATGCTTGTTGCATTCAGTTTTAGAGATGCTTCTCTTATTATGTGAAAGAGTATGTATGGAATCTTATGTTTGTAGGTAGAATCAGTAGTTTATACCAACAAATGATGTGTGAGATGCGACCATAACTTTGTCTTTTGCATTTGTGTACAGGTTTTTTGCTCTCAAATATGCTGCAGATGCTGCCTGCACTGTATTAAGGGTAGACCAGGTAATTAATTATTTGTTGATTAATTCAGACTCACTTTTCGGTCATGATTGTTCATATACATTCGCCTCATGTGTGTAGTTCTTACAAAATTAGGAAACATGATTTATTAAACTGAGACTGTATTTTTTGCCGCATTCATTTGCCTCTTCTTAGCATAACTTGCTTGACTCTGCATTACTATTCTATGATGTAGATCATAATGGCAAAACCAGCCGGTGGCCCGAGGAGAGATCAAGCTGCTGCTGCTGCTGGAATGGATGAGGACTAATTGTAATATTTGGCGATTGATTATAGCTTTGTATCCTCTTGAAATTTGGTTAGGGATATTCGGTTTTCATTTAGGTGCCCAAATTTTGGCTTGAAAAAGTTTTGTTAGATGGAATTGAAAGTGTTTGTATATGCCACTTTGTGTGAAGATTGTTGTTGATGGTGGTCTGTGATCTGTTATTTTTGGCATTAATTTCTCAATTTTACTTCCTCTTTCCCCTTTTCCACCTTTTTCTTTGACATTTTCTTTATGTGGGTGAAGATTTTATTACAGGTTTAAGTATTCTTAAACCGTGCCATCAGATGGCAAGTTGTTCTTATCATTTGCAGCTTTGATGCTTTAATTTAACAATATCTGTACACAATTTGTGGTACAAATTTTATGTTGGATGAAGTTGTTATTGTGGATGGATTTTATATAGCGTTAAAAACCTTCCCAACCCACACATGTATCTAACTTTTTACCTGTGTTTTAAAACCTGGCCTGGTCCCGTGGTCCGGGAACCTGTTCAATTAGGATACGGCCTACGGGGCATTCATTGGGTCGGGTTAGTAATTTTCTTATTCACCAAAAACTCTAGAAATTGGGATGGTAATTGACGAACAATTGAAGGTTGGGACGTTGGGGCTTTTAAAGAGGGAGGGTTGGTGAGTGCAATGGTGGCAACATAAGCGATTTTCGATGAGTGAATAGATCAAAAATTGAAAAAAGTCTGTGGCGGCAATAGTCGGCTTTTGCTAGCGATTAGCGAGGCGAACAAGGGTAGGATGAGGTAGGTTTTGATCAAGAGGTTGAGTAAAGTGTATTCGTGGTGATGGAGATGGTTGTTAAGTTAACGTTAGCAGTGGTAAGATTTGGCTTGGGTTGTCGATGCCAACGGTTGTGAGACTGATTTTGATTGGATCTTAGGTAATTTTTATGGGGAATGGTTCAAGGGACAGTTGGGATTCCATTTGGTGTATCATCATCGCCAACTAGTCGACCGCCAATTTGTTTTTGGGGTGTGTTTGTTAAATTTAAAACCTATAGGGACTTAACGAATTTTTAAGGGTGTAGTTGCTGAATTTTAAACTTTTGGAGATCCGGTTTGATTGGTCGGTCAAACTGGCCAACCTAGGACCCAGCAACTTTGTCGGGTTTCATTCCGGGTTGGTTATTAAAATTTAAAACATTGCTTTTTACAGCTTAGAAAATCAAATTTTACCTAAATATGTTTTCATAATTCTGAAAATAAATATTTATCAATACAAATTTAAAAGATTTAATAGAAAAATAGGACCAATAAAAAAAAAAAAAAAAAAAGAATTTGTCATTAGATGACTTGCTAATGTAAATACTTCTATGTATCATTGTTCTCATAAACTATCCTATGTTGCATTATATCGCAAACTTTGGAATTTGACATAACATTAGTGTGGTTTGTAAAATTCTCCTTACATTTAATCTTTATTTTAAGATTTAAGATTTTATAATATAACTTACAATTTACAACTCATAAATTGTGTAAAAAATGTTCAATTTTTTTTTGATAATTAGCTCTGAGTAGTCGAGTGGTTTGATAAGGACTCTTTGGTGTATTATATAAGAGGTCTCGAGTTCGAGTTGGTTTTCGGTTACTAATAGAGATAGTCACCGGAACTCTTACCCAATTAATAATTTTAAAATTTTTAAANTGAAATTAAAAAGATGTAACTATTTCTAAATAAAAAATGCCAAACAGTTAAGACACAGAAGAGAGTCCACTTTCTTTTAATCCCATTTAAAATAAATTGTTTAGTAGTATTATACTTACAAAGAAATTTTACAAAGATCTCCATACAAAGTGATATGACAAAAAATGAATGGAAGAGTGAATTTAATAAGTTTGACTTTTTGTTTCACTCTTCTATTTATTTTTTGCAGCCTTACTTTGTATGGAAATCTTTGTAAGATTTCTTTGTAAGTATATTATTATTGTAAATTGTTTCATCACTTAGTTTAGTCCCTTCCTCTGTTTTAAAAACCGGACCAGACCGAGACTCGGGGCCTTCTCCAGGTCGGTTCACTCTTTTTAACTATTTAAAGTTTAAAATATAACAAACACACCCCTGATTATTACCATCAGTCCTTGAAGGTTTCAAATCTAGTAAACACACCCTCTGGCCAAATGCAAATTGACAATGACCTCTCCTTTTCCGGTGACCTTCCACCTTCTGAGTTCTGACTTTCTCCGACGCTGTCATGCTTCATCTCCAGTTGCCGCGTGACGTTTCATCGTCCACCTTCGCCGCGAGATTTTTCTTCCATTTCCTAGCGTCGATCGGCCTTCTCCGGCATCGACAGGCTTCCTCAGCCACCGATCTACCTTCTCCCAAGCTCCCTTGCCGTCGTTCACGAAGATCCAGTCATCTCACCAAAAAAAAAGTAACCGCAACCAATGACTTTATCATCGATCTGCCATTTTCCGGCGATGCCTCTACTTGCTAGCTGTCGATTCGCCCTCTCCATCATCCGATCTACCCTCCTTGGTGTGTCACCGCTGCTCTCCCAATCGATCGTCGATTTGCATTTGGCCAGGGTTGTGTTTGCTAGATTTCAAACCTTTAGGGTCTGATAGTAATTACTAAGGGTGTTTTTGTTAGATTTTAAACCTGTCAAACCATCGGTTCAACCGACGGTCCAACCAGTTGGACCGGTTGAACTATGACCCGGCCATCAGAGCGGTTTACCCTCCGGTCCGGTTTTTAAAACAATGGTCCCTTCCCAGCTGAGTAGCATTACTTTATTGAAGTCCCAGTTGAAAAATTATCCACACTAGAAATTTCAGAACCATAAAGTCAAATCGTCCAGAATGGTTCAAAGCCAAAGAGATTTCCCGAGCTGCTTTCCTGCTTTCCCACTGCTGAAACAGGGGATTATATAATGAAATAAACTGAAAAGAAAAGGCTTGATAACTTACTGTAATCCTTCTTCAATAAGTCCACCATAACTACAGGCAGTTAGAACTCCTAGGAATGTACCTGGTTGGGTGCAATACCAAAATCATTCATCAACTCAAACAGCTTCAAAGCTTCACCTGCACATCCATGTTGCGCATTGCTACAAATCATGATAGACTAGGACACAGTATCAGGATTCTTTATCTCTTCAAAGGTCTTATTAGCAGAAAATCTGTCTCCAGACTTAGCATACATGCAAATCAGAGAATTCTGAACAACGGTGAAGTTCCCAGTGCCACTTTTTATTCCATATCCTTGGAGCTGCTCACCAGACCTTGCTGCAGCCAAATCTGCACAAGCTACCAACATAGTAGATAATAGGAATTCATCTGCTTTCTCTCCAGATGACAGTAGTTCATGGAACAGAGCCAATGCACTTTCAAATTGTTTATTTCGAACATGGCCAGAAATCATGGACGTCCATGAGACAATATCTAGTTTGGGAATTAAATTAAAGCATTTCATCCCATCTTCAGTTGACCCTAATAAAGAGTACAACTCAACAAGTGCACTTCCAATAAATTCATCAGACAAGTTTCTCTTGTAGATTTGAGCATGAATTTGCTTCCCATACTCAAAAGCTTCAACAATATTACAGGCTTTGAGTATGATTGAGAATGTAAATTTCGAGGCCTTGATCCCTTGCCTTTGCATCTCAGAGAAAAGGTTAAAGGCTCGATTAGCACTATCATCACTAACAATATCTGCGTGCATGAATCCAGCCATCATAGCATTATACATTATGACATTTTAGTTGGGCAAAAATTCAAAAATTCTCATTGCTTCATCCAAATGCCTGGTTTTCACGTACATATCAAGCAATGCAGTCCCAACAACAACATCCAAACCTAACCCAAGTTTGGCTGAATACCCATGAAGCATTCTTCCATATTTTACTGAATCATCAAAGTTGGTAGAACATGCCTTCAAAGCACAACCCAGCGTGTAAGTGTTCAAATTCAATCCATCTCGATGCATTTTTACTAACACTCCCAATGTTTCCTCAATGGCACCGATTCGAACATAACCTGATATTAAAGAATTCCAAGAAACATCATCCAACTCCGAAGATTTCTCAAACAAAAGCCTAGCCTGATCAACCTCACCACATTTGCAGTACATGTCAATAAGCGAGTTAATAACAAAAACTTGCTCAGCCAACCCACCAACAATAACTATTCCATGAACCAACTTGCCTAGTTCAAGATCCTCAGTTTGTCCACAAACAACTATAGCACCCGCATACGTAAACTTATCAAGTTTCAGACCCTCCACTCTCGCTTCATTGAACAAATTTATAGCCTCATTATAAAAACCCATCTGGGTATACGCAGAAATCAAAAGATTGTAAGACACAACATTTCGTTTAGGCATTCTATCAAACACTTGGTATGCGAACCGCGTTTCGCCGCATTTACAGTAGAAATTTATAAGATTATTTACCAAAAATAAGTTGGTTTTAAAGGCAGTTTTTATAATGTGGGCGTGGCAGAGCTTGCCATGGATTGTAGAGCCAGATTTTGTGGAGGATTGAATGAGTTTTGTATAAGCAACAGAGTCTAAAGAGACATGGGGCAATGAGGTGAAAAATTGTTTGAAATTAAAGTTTTTAGAGAAATAATTGAAGATTGTGGGCTTTGTTACGTGAAGTGCCATTTTTAATAGGAACTCTTGTGATGACAGAAGCAATTTATGATGAACTTTTAAAGGAAAAAAAATTAAAGTTTAAAGATGGAATGAATGATAT
>NW_022195161.1:0-102545 GCF_008641045.1 Pistacia vera | reverse complement strand
CTTGAAAGAAGGGAAAAAGAGAGAGAGAAAAAGGCAATCATGAATTTCAAGGGCTGGATTTGACTCTTTGTATGACTTTTTGTATGACTCTTTGTAAGGTTGGTATTACTTATATAATAAACATGTCAAATCCCATGTTAAGAAAACTTTGGTAATTTTCTTCAAAATAATGCTTGGTATGTGATATAAATAAAGCTAAATACCCCCTCTGGTTGTTTGACACGTAGCATATTTTGGAACTCATTTTGGGGCTGTAAAATTGTTTTATCTTGACACATTGGATTGACAAGTAGGATTTGTAGTTTAATAAGCCCAATTAAATTGCTCCATCATGACACGTTAGGTTTGTATTTATTGTTCTATCTATAATTAATAATTAATAAAAATTATTAGATCTATATTAATAATAATAATAATAATAATAATAATAATAATAATATAGGTGCATTGTATTGACATTCCAAAACTGTAACCATTTTGATGCGTTGAATGTATATTAATAACAAGTATACAAGTGCATTGGATTGCGATTATGCATTGGATTGCGATTAATAATTGTGGTTTAATGACATCTATTTAGCATTGCTATTAATAATTATATACGTATATTAATAATAATATAGGTGCACTGCATTGGCATTCCAAAGTGTAAACATTTTGATGCGTTGGATGTGCATTAATAATAAGTATACAGGTGCATTGAATTGCTATTAATAATTGTGGTTTAATTACATATGTCTAGGATTGCTATTAATAATTATATAGGTGCATTGTATTGACATTGCAAACGTTTCTTCATATTCAATTCGTATTTAATTGCGTTGACATTCGAAATGTCTAAATAAGGGGTTTTAAAGGGGTGTATGTTCAGTTGTGTATCATCGCAATATATTAGTTGGTGTCAACAATATGTCTAGTCTTTTGTTAATTGTTTATAGATTATGTTAGTTTGTGTCAATAATACGTCGGTTCTACATGATTTTGTTACTCGATAATTTTTTATATATTTATGTTTTTGTTGTTGTTTACATGTCATGAATTGACATGGAATAAAGGCAAGATGTCTGATTGACACTGTCAAATGAGTTGTTATTTTGATTCATTCTTTTGAACTGTAAGTATATCTTCTAACTATTTTAATACAAAACTGTAAGTATATCTCTTAACTATCTTAACGGTTATTATTTTATTGAATGATTGTTTTTGTTCGGTCAATCTATTTGAATGATTAATTATGTTAGTCCTGCCGAACGGTAAGTGTATTCCTTAACAATTTTAATATGAAGATTAATTAACTTTTGTTGATTTCGTTTTCAAGTAACAGTTGTTATACGAATGAATAATTATTTCTTAACAATCTTAATATGAAGATTGATTAAATTTTGTTATGTTTGTTTTCAAGGAAATGTTCATGTAGTTTACTAAGATCAAATCAAGGATGATCCTATTGTCAGTCAAAGTGTGAGTATGTGTCATATCTATATTAGTAGAAAAAGTTCCTTTGTGTTGAATATGTTTTCTGTAAAAACATTCGTGTAGTTTAATTTGTTATATGAATGATTAATTATTTATGTCTTGCTGATGTGCGAGTATATATGTCAAATGAATTAATTTTGGCTGATTCCGTTTTCTAATTAATAGGTGTTATTTGAAATATTTCTTATCGGTCCTAATATGATAATCCGTTAAATTTGGGTTAAATAAACCATTCATTTTATCATCACACACATTTCGGTTTCCACTAAACAATCAGTAGTAAATTGACTATAACTTGCTTAATGAAAATCCAATTGATGAGAGGATTGAATCTTTAGAAACTAGACAGACTTGGCTATGCACTTAATTTGGATAACTGTAGTCCCACTGTCGAACCATTCCTTTTATCATCACACACATTTCGGCTTCCACTAAACAATTAGTAGTAAATTGATTATAACTTACTCAATAAAAATCCAATTGATGAGAGGTTTGAATCTTTAGAAACTAGATAGACAGGGTTTTAAATTGATATATTATACGCTTAATTTGGATAACTATAGCCCCACTACCAAACCATTCTTTTTATCATCACACATTTTTCAGTTTCCACTTAATAGTCAGTAGTAAATTGACCATAATTTGTTCAATAAAACTCCAATTGATGAGAAGTTTAAATCTTTAGAAACTAGACAGATATGGCTTTAATTTAATATATTATACACTTAATTTGGATGAACATTCCTTTTATCATCACATACATTTCGATTTCCACTAAACAGTCAATAGCAAATTGACCATAACTTGCTCAATAAAAATCCAATTGACATTTCGGTTTCCAATGAATAATTAGTAGCAAATTGACCATAACTTGCTCAATAAAAATCCAATTGATGAGAGGTTTGAATATTTAGAAACTAGATAGATAGAATAGCCCCATTTCTGAACCATTTCTTTTATCATCATACACATTTTGGTTTCCCCTGTTTCTCAATTTCCACTGAATAGTCAATAGTAAATTGGTCATAACTTATTCTATAAAAATTCAATTGATGAGTGGTTTGAATCTTTGAAAACTAGAAAAATAGAGCTTTAATTTGATATATTATACGATAAATTTGGATAACTATAGACCAACTGTTGAACCATTTATTTTATCATCACATACATAAAACCAATTCAATTTTAGCGATGATAAAGGAAAACAAATATTGATATGTAATTTTGATTGTATTTGTTCTATCTCTTTTTGTTGATATTTTTTTATGTGACATACATATATCATGAAAACAGGTTGTTGAATATAATCAATTTTATTTGTATCACAAATATCATTTGATGTTTGTTGCCGAATCATGTAGCTTTAGTAAACCATTTGTAATATGCTGAACTATTATTATTATCCTTAAAGGAAAACAAATATTGATATGTAGTTTTAATTGTAATTGTTCTATATCTTTTTGTTGATATTTTTTTATGTTACATACATATATCATGAAAAGAGGTTGTTACTGAATATAACTAATTTCATTTATTTAACAAATATCAACTGATGTTTGATGCTAAACCATGTAGCTTTAGTAAACCATTTATTTTATCATCACACGTATTTAGGTTTCCACTGAACAATTAGTAGTAAATTGACTATAATTTGCTCAATAAAAATTCAATTGATGAGAGGTTTGAATCTTTAGAAACTAAAAAGACAGGGCTTTAATTTGATTATTATACGCTTAATTTGGATAATTGTAGCCGCATTGTCGAACATTCTTTTTATTATCACATATATTTCGGTTTCCACTAAATAGTTAGTAGTAAATTGAGCATAACTTTTTCAATAAAAATCCAATTGATGAGAGGTTTGAATCTTTAGAAACTAGATAGATAGGACTTTAATTTGATATATTATATTCTTAATTTGGATAACTGTAGCCCTACTACCAAACCATTCCTTTTATCATCACATATATTTTGATTTCCACTAAACAGTCAGTAGTAAATTAATCATAACTTGCTCAATTAAAATCCAATTAATGAGAGGTTTGAATCTTTAGAAACTAGATAGATAGAGCTTTAATTTGAATAGCTGTATCTCCATTGCCATACCATTCGTTTTATCATCACACACATTTTGGTTTCCTTTATTTCTCGATTTCCACTGAAGAGTTAGTAGAAAATTAGCTATAACTTACTCAATAAAATTCTAATTAATGAGCGGTTTGAATCTTTGAAAATTATAAAGATAGGGCTTTAATTTGATATATTATACAATAAATTTGGATAACTATAGACCTGCTGTTGAACCATTAATTTTATCATCATACACATAAAACAAATTTAATTTTAGTGATCATGACAAAGGAAAATAAATATTGATATGTAGTTTTAATTGTATTTGTTCTATCTCTTTTTGTTGATTTTTGAATTGATTTTGTTGTTTGATTTGTGGGTTTTACAATTATCCTTTTTTTTTTAGGACGCTATCATCAAATGCCATTTTTTTGCTATATGTGGTGGTCAATTCTAATTGCAGCAAATGGATTTGTGTCATAAGACATTTATCTTCATGGCTTATTCAATGCTTTCAATTAAGTTGCCTTCAGATTATACTGTTGGAGTTATTATTGCTTTCTATGTGAGTTCTCTTCTCAACATTCTTAATTTTTTTAATTTCTAAAATAATAATGATAAAAATAATTCATTTTCTCATCTTAACAATCAAAATCAGTTTTTTTCCTTCGGTTTCGCAAGTCTCTTGCTTAAAAGTTTACATTTTTCAGCAATGTTTCTCTTTTTCTAATTGATTTATAGACTTATCAATAATACCTAGTGGGTTATCCTGCAAATATTTTTGCTTTTTTTGACAAAGTTTTAAACTTTGGTTACAGATGTCAAATGATGACATATTTGAGAAGAACCATGATGATATAGACTTTAAGTTAAATTTGTGGATATTTTATTTATTGATTTTTTAATTATCAATTCAATATAAAATGAATTTCAATACATAAAATATATATTTAAAATACAAAAAAACTAACAATAAAAAAAAAAAATATAATATGCATACCTTGCCCAACGCGCGGGCTTTCCATCTAGTTAAATATAAATCTCAAATTTTTTGTCTTTCTAAAAACTTGTACATTTCTTTTTAATTTGTTTTCATAAACATGTGTCCTCATTTCGGTTTTCTCCCTTTGTGTATAAAATACTTTTTTTTTTTTAATTTTTTTTTCAGGTTTGAATTCTTAAATTCGATTAACTTGATACACATTACACACCCAAACCAAACCACATTGTTTGGGCTTTCGGGTTTCAGGGATTTTCAACACACCCCTAATAATAGGATTTATTTGGTACGGCTTATTCAAGCAAAACTTATAAAAAAAATAACTTATGAAAATATATATTTTTTTTTCATAAGTTGCTTTGTTAGGAAAATGTAAAAGTGTTTTTTAGTATTAATTTTTTTTTTTTTTTAAAAGAGCTTTAATATACAAGAATATATGAAGTCAAATTTATAAAATATAAATAGGGATAATTTTTAAATTTTAACACTTTTAAAAAGATAAAAAAAAAAATAATAATAACTTATGGCAAGGGCTTAAATTTTGAGATCCACCTAAAAGCCGTAAAATAACTTATTTAAGATCCATAAACACTTTTGAAATACAACCAAACAATTTAACAAAATTTTTAAAGAGCTTATGACTTTAAATATACTCTTTTAAGTAAGTAGATAAGTCCAACCAAAGAGGCTCTTAACTCAATTGACTTGTAAGTATTAACTAGACACTTATAAACAACTCACTGACGAGTGCTAATCAAACATGTAACCTTATAAGTATTTCCACTCTCAATTACAAAATTTGAAGTACAAGAAACAATTCTTTCACTTGTGTAGATGATACAATTTGAAAGCTACTTGGTGGAGTTTTCCCCCTAAGGACATCGCTCAGATCATCTTTGGAGATAGATGTGAAATTCTTTTTTAATGTTTCACCTCTTTTTGGATATTTTCATTCTTTTGATCGTACTGAGTTTGTTTCTTGACGAGATTTACCTCTAGATAAGGCTCCCTTATCTAAAACTTTCTATTCAAAAAAGAAAAAAAAATCAATTTGAAAGCTCTATAATATACAAGATTGTGATAGTACTAGAAATAATATAGGCTAGTTTAAGAACTTGCTGAGAAATGTTAAAAGGGTTAATAAAACTAATACATATTACGTATAATTGAATAACAAAAATACAGTTGTGGTTATAATAGTAACAAAAATTCTTCTATTGTTGAATTTGTTTATGTTAAAATAAATGACAAAGAGACAATTAGATAAAAATATTCATTAACCCATCATATGGTAAACTCTAACGAAAAAGTAAGAGCTTACTAACGACGTGTATTTATTTATGAAATCTCAAAGGAAATTTTGTTAATTGACTAAACCATAGGAGGGTCGAGATCAAAACCCTTATGCTTGAATACATATTCACCATCCAATCTTTTGAACTACAGAAAGCTTTGGTTTCTAAAATCATATATATTGGCACAGATTTTAATCAAACACCATTGAAATGAGAGATTACAAATTATGATATTATAAAATTATATTTCCATGACGTTATCTTCAATCTATTGTGAAAAAGAATTCAACCTTCTCTTCTCTCTTTGTGAAATTTTCTACAAGACGTTATCATCATCTCTTTCACTTGTATAAAATATTGTTACATATTTGACCATTTTCAGTGCATAGAATTGTAGGAAGTAGGATACAGGGTGGTAATGTTTAATCAAGTGTGACTGAATTATTGGATAAGGAAGAGCAGTTATTGCTTATTTATTTGAATCCATACTTTAAAATAATTTATAATAAATTATTTGTGTTTTTGAATCAAGTTTGTTTCTGCTCATCCAGTTTGCACCTATACTTGTGCCTTCAGGTTCAAGTTCTGATACGACTACAGGGTTTGGTGAATATTATACAAACATTTATGGGGATAGGCTTTCTGTAATCTAATTCTAAATGGTCCTGTTTTTTATATAAAATTTAGGGAACGGCGCAGCCAGGAATTTTTTTTAGCCGGGCTAGACTTTTTTATTTATTTATTTTTTTGGAATAGAACGTTTACTTCATTGGAGGCATTTTTAAGCAAACCTCACTTATACAAGAAAATTTAATTAATTTTGATATGTTTCACTTCTTAAAATGTATTTTTAAATAAAAGTAATTTCCTTTTTAATATTGGACACACACATATGATAAATAATTAGAGTTAAATATCCTTTAAATTTCTCTGAAAAAAATTAAATTTAACATATAAATTGGATTTAAGTTACATTCAGAAATGCAAAATTATTAATTAAAGTAAAATAAGTTTTTAATTATTAAATATATCAAATGAATGATAAATAAGAAAATATCCTTTATATATTTATCATTTGAATGATTACTTTCTTTTTACTTCAAAAGAGTATCCAAAAAAAAAAAAAAAATTATATATATATATACATGTTCAAATTGTATAATAGAACTAGACCATAATATTAAAAATGTTGATGCCTGATTTTGACACCAACTATTCGCACATGAGAAATGTTAAGCGGGCTTAGAAGTCACACGTGATTATGGAAGTATTTAATTTAGTAAAGGGTGAAGAACAATGTTTAAAGTGGTTCGGATGCTCAAAAGCGAATCTTACGTCCACTGATATTGTATTAATGAGAGTAAGATTAGGTAGCATTTAGCGAGCTGATTTACAGCTTAGAGAATACAAGAGAGAGAGAGAGAGAGAGAGAGAGAGTATGCTATTCCAGAGTGAAATTAGCCAATCCCGCAAATGAGAGAGAATGCCTCTATTTATAATGAGATTAATCAAGGTAATGATTACTAAATCTGCAAATGGGGTAGGTATCGTGCAAATCCTTCCCTGCATCCCATTGCTCACCTATCCGAGTGATTTCCTCGACTTATGCAGGGATTTGGACATGAGGACGGTTTCTAGCCATTCGCCAACCTGGCGTTCACCCACTACACTGGCAGGAGCATGCCACTCACGTCGTCACGTGACGTGGTCGCATCTGAGCTGTCGTGGACCGTTTTTAAGTTCTAGCCACCCTATGCTGACAAGACTCTACGTCAGCCCTACTTTTTCAGGCATAACAGAAGTCCTATAGTTTTTAAGGTTTGAGAATCGAACCTTGAGAACTTCACAATTATGCCTTGATTTGATATGTTCCGAATGATGCCCGACCGATTTGACCTGACTACACGTAGGTCGCAAGACATTTTCATATGGGCGACCTGAAGTGGTTTCCTTCCACAAGGTCTGCGACCTGGACCAGACCTTGAGAACTTCATAATTATGCCTTGATTTGATATGTTCCGAATGACGCCCGATCGATCCGACCTGACTACATGTAGGTCGCAAGACATTTTAATATGGGCGACCTGAAGTGGTTTCCTTTGGCAAGGTCTGCGACCTGGACCAGATCTTATTCAGTGCCGTATTGATACGTCTCTTATCTTGACCGAGGTCCGGGACCTGGTTATACTTAGCATATTTTTACTGAAGGCAAGGAGTCACATCGCTTCGCAACTGACATCCGACGAAGAGTGTTTTGTCCTAACGACCTTTTCAGATGTTATCCGTTGCCCTTTGGCAGCTAATCCATTAATGAAATACCTTTTGCTCTAACAAACATGTCTTATACGCAATAAGTCCAGCCATGCGCATTAAATGTAAGCCATGCTGAAACGACATTCCTTATCAGAGCATTAAATACGGATGAGAGCGCATTCAATGTGGAGGAGGGAAACGAGCCGTTGCTCGATTATTTCAACGGAGAGAAGCGACGATTGGGTTTCTCAAAGCGTGATGGTTACTCCTTCCCGTTGATTGATGACACGTGGTTGCGATCAAATGTGAGAAATGATTTCCGTCCAAACGTCACTTGGCTTCAGGAAAACCAATCGCTACTTCCTCCACTATAAAATCCCAGGCTCACCTTAAGCAATGTCATAACTTTCACTTATTCAGAAAGAGCAAGAAGTTTTCATGAGATTAGATTTCCCATCTTTTAAGTTGGTGCGCATTTGACGTTCACTGTAGGAAGTTCAATCCCCACACTCAAGAGGTGAGGAAGATCCTTCCATTACTTCCCTTTTTTTGTTTTTTAGATAACCATGCGATAATGGTGGGCGTTTGTGGGCGGTTGAATGGAGAATTGGCTTTCTTCTAGGGTTTGAGTCTTTGGGGGTGGTCCTCAAGGATTCTTAGGGTTTTTTCTAGGGTTTAAGGAAGACAGTGTTTATCTTTTCTTCCATGTCATCGTACAAAACTTTGTACGACAACTGAGTAATTCTTGCATGTCGCTCTTTTTTAGACCGCAAAAGAAATGGACCTTTCAACGACCAGAATGGATAAGGGAACGAGCTCGCCGGTGCAGGACGCCCCAACGGGTCCCTCATAGGAAATCCTGTCAGTAGCCACAAGAGAGGAAATTCAAAAAGCGGTCGACCAATACGCAATTAGCGTAGATGTTTACTAGCACCAGACATATACAACTCGGAATCTGCCACAGGGAATGGCTGCGATCTTCGAGAACATATTCAAATGTGGAGCACTGATTCCCTTTCATCCTTTTATAAGGTCGATCCTTGATCACTTCGGGGTCGCACCTTTACAGTTGACGCCAAATGCGTATATGATAGCCATGGCTATGTATATCGCATGCGACGAGAACGGTCTTGGCGAGCTAACCGCGCTAGAGCTTGGCTGCTTGTATTACCTAAAGAAGAGCAAAGACAAGGACTCTTTTTACCTCTCGAAGTGATCTACGATAGAGGGAGGAATACACAGTTACCCTTGTAATGTCGGGGCATATGAGACAAAATTTTTCTTTTTCCATTATGATGATATTTTCCATTTTAGGGAACCGAGTAGGTCTTCCTTTCTTTTACTTGGCGAATTTTCTTTCTTTTAATCTTTGCTAACGAACTCTTCCGTTTCTTCGCAGTAAACAAGATGACCAGGTTGTCGGATCTCATTGACTTCAACAGAATAACCGCTTTTGGTCTTTTGCCCGAACAGAGTCACGACGCTAGGCTGCTCGTGACAACTGCCAATCTATGGAAATACAACTTTTTCAACCCCGAAGCAGCCTTGAAATCTTCATCGAGTAAGTGTCCGTAACCTTAGCCAACCTTATTGTTTGCATGCAAAGAACTATTTTGCTAATGATATTCGTATGCAGCGACTATGCCACCCAAGGTGCCCAGGTTGCTAAGAGCTAGGGAGTTCACCTTTCCTCGGGTCGATGCCATGGGACCAGTCGGGGTGGCCCCCGACTCTCGCCCCCCCATTGGAGGAATATCGGTAGGGGCACCGGCTCAGCTAGCTGATGCTCCCCAGCCTGCAACTGCCTGACCTAAGCAGAAAAATGTTGCCCAAAAATGCAAGAAGAGAAAGCAGCTTCGGGTCGAGGAGTCAGAATCCGAGCCGGGGGGCTTGGGCATTCAGCCCGTAGCCTTACCAGGCCTTCTGCTCGGGAGGGCCCCTAACCAGCATTACACTTGGCCTTGAGGGTCCACAGAGGAGGCAAGGGAAGGTCACGGCTCCTAGGAGGAGAGCGGGCAAGGAGCCAGTGGGTGAGATGCCACCTGTTACGGGCACGGGCATGCCCGTGCTGGACTCTATGGGGAAACTCCAGAAGCATTTGCAACCGGTGATGTTCACCCTGCTAGAGTGCCAGCTCGCTGAAGCTTTTGAGCAGTTCGTGGCCTCCAACCTCGTGGACCTGATGACCATGGCGTTTCAGTTGCAAAGCCAAGTAAGAGGGTTTGTCCTCATCGAGGACTTTCTTTTATTTCCCTTACTTTTTTAATGAAAAGGAATTTAACCCCCTGTTCCCTTCACTGTGCAGTCCCTGCTTGCCATGCACCTGGCCTAGTAGAAGACTCAATTGGGAGCCGCTGAAGGGCTCGTCGAGCTGAGGGAAGAGAATGTGCGGTTGAAACGGGACTTAGAAACTGCAAAGACAGAGATGAACCTATCTACCATTCAAACGAACCAATATTTGTCGGAGAGGAATGCTGCGCTTCGCATGGTGGATTTCTAGAAGGCCGAGCTAGAGAAGAGGGGAAAGGAAGTTAAAGAGCTCTAAAGGACAGTGGCCAGACTCACCAAGGAGGCTAGCGAGAAAGAGCTGGAGCTACGAGCGAACTCCGAGCGGGCCTTGCGAGTAGAACAGGACAGGGTGCAATTGTGGGAAACCTCCGAGAAGTAAAAGTGGGCACTTGAGGTAGAACTCCAGTTGTCCCAAGGACGTGTCGCTTCGTTAATCGAAGAGATGAAGCGACAAGAGCTGGAAATTGAAAAGAGGGCTGCCGACTAGTCGATCCAATCCATCTATGCCTGCGACCAAAGAATCCGAACATAAACCTCTCTAACCTCTTGGATGACTATCAGAGGATCCTCGCTTCCATGGCATCAGCAGATGACGAGGAGGAAGGTCAAGGGCCTGATTTGGAGGATGAGCATCCGGAGGAGTATGTTCCGGAATAACCGGTGGCTGACCAAGTGGTCGGCGACCAACCCAGAGATACTAAGGTCGCACCTTCGGGTCTTGGGAATGAAGGCCAGTGATGGTTTCTGCTTTTGCTTTTCATTATTGTTTTTGTGCTCGCAAATCTGTACTTGCTTTTTTAATTTATATTAAATAAATAAATTATTTCCTTAATCATTCATGAGTACTTATAATTTTTTGTACATCACAAATATTACACATGTGGGCACAAGGTCGCTTTCTAACTATTTGCGATAGTATTTGTACAAATGATATATATACGAACAGAAAGGCATACATGCGAGAAGCAATATTACATAAGAGCTTATCTTATTTACAAGGCTTAAAAGAGTAAGTCTATACAAGAAAATTAGAAAATGAGTTCGGAATTTACTGATAATAGAGGGGAAGATGTTCAGCATTCCAAGCTCGTGGTACTTCGGAACTGTTGAGTCTTTTAAGGTGATAAATCCCTAGTCGTATCACTTTACCGACACGGTATGGGCCTTCCCAATTTGGCCCCAACACTCTCGCACTTGGTTCTCTTGTACCGAGAAGGACTTCTTTCAAAACAAGGTCGCCGACTTGAAGTCTTTTCTCCTAACCTTAGAGTCGAAGAACCTTTTCGTGCGCTGTTGGTAGGTTGCTATCCTCAGTTAAGCCTTGCTGCGATGTTCTTCAACTAAATCCATACTTGCGCGCATAAGCGCTTCATTGTCTATTTCATTGAACAGGTCCCTCCAAAGTGATCCAGTCCCTACTTCTAGTAGGATCATTGCCTCATAGTCATATGCTAGCGAAAAAAGTGTTTATGAAGTAGAGGTTCTTGGAATTATCATGTATGCCCATAAGACTTCTGGGAGGTCGTCAACCCAATTACCTTTGGCAACGCCAAGTTTGGCTTTCAAAGTATGCTTGATGGTCTTATTGGCAGCTTCAACCTGGCAATTTGCTTGCGGTCTTGCGACTGAGGCAAACTTTTTGTAGATCCCCAGCTCATTGCAAAATTGCTTGAATTCCTCGTTATCGACTGTTTCTTGTTATCAGAGATGAGGGTATGAGGATTCCGTAGCGACACTATGTTTTTGAAGACGAAGTCCTTAAGCTTCTTGGTAGTGATCGTGGCCAAGGGTTCAGCCTCGGCCTATTTGGTGAAGCAATCCATCGTGACCATCGTATACTTAACCCCTCCATTTTGAACTGGCATGGGTCCAATAAGATCAATTCCCTAAATGGAGAATGGCCAAGGGCTGGTCATGGTTATCAGTTGGTGGGAAGGAGCTTGCGGTATGTTCACGAACCGCTGGCACTTGTCACACATTTTCACAAAGTTGAAGGTATTCTCTTGGAGTAAGGGCCAATAATAGCCTTGACGAACAACTTTGTTGGTGAGGGATCGTGTGACAGTGTGATTACCGCAAATCCCTTCATGTATCTCCCTCATGATATAGTGTACTTCCTCATCAGTTACACATCGGAGGAAAGGGGCGCTAAACCCTTGCTTGTACAATTGATCTCCTATAAGTATGTAACAAGCAGCTATAGTTTGCATGGTTCTTGCCTCGATCTTGTCGTTAGGCAAGGTCCCATCTCGGAGATATTGAATAATTGGGGTCATCCAGGAAACTGACTCTGTCACATTCATGACCTATTCAGTCGAGTTGATACTAGGGATCTCTATGAACCGAACAGGAATACTTTCTAGCGCATCTGAGTCCAGTGACGAAGCTATCTTTGCCAAGGCATCCGCAACAGAATTACTGTCTCTAGGGATCTATGAGATCGTGAAGTGCTTGAATGGCTCGAGCACGACCTTAGCTTTCTTCAAATAACTGATCATGTTTTCTTCCTTGGCCTGATATTTCCCCAAGATCTGGTTAACAACCAGCATGGAGTCGCTGTGAATGCTGACCGCAGTTGATCCCATTTCCTTTGCCAACCGCAGACCAACGAGTAGAGCTTCATATTCAGCCTCATTGTTGGTCACTTTGAACCCAAATCGAAGAATACCGTAGATACGAGTCCCTTCGAAACTAAGGAGGAGAAGGCCTGCCCCGGCCCTTTTCCTGTTCAAGGATCCATCGACATAGAGGCTTCAAGTCGACAGATTCTGGACGATTTCTTGGGTGACTTCGTTGGCTTGTTGCTCGGATTCCTTAACCAGTTGATATGAGAATTCCGAAATGAAATCGGCAACAACCTGCCATTTAATGGTTGTTTTCTGTCTGTACTGCAGATCGAACTGACTTAGTTCCATAGCCCACTTGAGCAACTTACCTGAAGCCTCTGGTTTCTGGAGGACTTGCCTGAGCAGATAGTTGGTCAATACATGGATTGTGTGGGTGTGAAAATAAGGTTGCAACTTCTTGGAGGCGATCAACAGGGCATAGGCTAATCTCTCCATTTCTAGATACCGCATTTTGGCGTCCAACTAACGTCTGTTCGCGTAATATATTGGCCATTGGACCTTGTCTTCTTCCTGAATCAGAGCTACATTGACTGCATACTAAGAGATGGACAAATATAAGAGAAGAATTTCCTGAGGGAGAGGCTTAGACAGAAGAGCTGGCTTTCCGAGGTGCTCTTTAATGCTCTGGAACGCTTGTTCGCACTTGTGAGTCCACTTGAACTTCTTGTTGGCCTTAAGTATGTTAATGAATGGCAAGCAGCGGTCTGTTGCCTTTGATATGAAGCGACTAAGTGCCGCTATTTGCCCATTGAGACTTTAAACCTGTTTTCGGTTGGTCGGGTTTTTCATATCAAAGAGAGCTTGGATCTTTTCGGGGTTGATTTCTATTCCCTTTTGGTTAACCATATACCCTAGGAATTTTCCCGAGGATACTCCGAATGAACACTTGAGAGGATTGAGCTTCATTCTGTACCTCCGGAGTATACTGAACATCTCAGCGAGATACGCTATGTGATCTAAAGCGATATGCGATTTAACCAACATATCATCAACATAGACTTCCATTGATTTTCTGATCTGCTTGGAAAACATTCGGTTAACCAATAGCTGGTAAGTCGCCCTAGTGTTCTTTAGGCCGAAGGGCATAACCTTGTAGTAATACAACCCTCGATCTGTAACAAATGAGGTATGTTCTTCGTTCGACGTGTACATCAGAATCTGATTGTATCCCGAGTAGGCATCCATAAAACTCAGTAGTTCGTGCGTGGAGGTGGTGTCAACGAGCTGGTCGATTCTCGGCAAGAGAAAGTTGTCCTTCGAACATGCTTTGTTGAGGTCGGTGAAGTCAACATAGGTCCAGCATTTTCCGTTAGGCTTCTTTACCAGGCCTGGGTTGGCAACCAGCTCGGGTAGATTGATTTCTAGATAGATCTGTTTAGGAGGAGATTATCTACCTCAACTTTCAAGGCAGTATATCAATCCAGATTCATTGCTCTTCTCTTCTAGCGGACCAGTCTGACCTCACTATCAATATTCAGGGCATGGCATATGATGTTTGGGTTGATCCCGACCATGTCGGCATGAGTCCATGCGAACACGTCGATATTTTCCTTGAGGAAGCTGGTCAAGTCGCTGGCGAGCTGGGGGTTGAGATTACTTCCAATTCTCAACACTCGGTTTGGCTCGCTCTGATCGACCGATACTTCAGATAGGTCCTCAACTGGCCCACTGCAAAGGCATTCCTGGATATGAGGGTTCATGTTGTCCCCAATTGGGCCAGGTTGTGCCTCGATCCTGCTGATCGCCATTGCTTATTCAGGGATGCCGATTAGAGTTCTTTTTCCCTTGCACGCCATCTGCACTACCTTTACATAGTAGTTGCGAGACGCGTGTTGAGATCCGCTTACTTCCTCTATCCCCATCGAGGTGGAAAACTTCATCTTTAGATGGTAGATCAAGGTGACTGCTTTAAAGCTTCGTAGTAGAGGTCGTCCTAAGATGCCATTGAAAGCAGATGGACAGTCCACTACTAGGAACTCAATCATTTTGGTCATTTCGTCGGTATCACCCAACTTGATCGGGAGCGATATCATCCCTTTGGGAATCAGATGATCCCCGGTGAAACCATACAAAGGGATGGAGGCAAGCTTCAGATCGGCCTCATCTAGTTTCATTCTTTCGAAAGCTCGTTGGAACAAGATGTTCACAGCGCTTTCATTATCTACCAACATTCTGTGGACCTCACACCGCCCTATTTCGGGCGTGATGACAAGAGCATCATCGTGGGGATGATGCAATCTTATCGC
Organism: Pistacia vera; assembly: GCF_008641045.1. Classification (NCBI taxonomy): domain Eukaryota; kingdom Viridiplantae; phylum Streptophyta; class Magnoliopsida; order Sapindales; family Anacardiaceae; genus Pistacia; species Pistacia vera. The sequence goes on along the minus strand of NW_022195161.1, from coordinate 87,289 downwards.
GTCTTTCTCAGAGAAGGTGATTTCCTCCTCTCTGCGAACCTTCGCTGGTCGTGGCATCATGCTCATCACACTTATATGGTCATGACAGGCTGCGCGGGCATACCTTTCATGAGCACCTCGCAAATTCCCTGTAAGATGTAGTCCCCCAAAAATGATCCCTACACTGTAGAGACCTTTGAGACCACGACGCTTCTTTCTCGGTTCCTCTTGATTTTACTCCCGAACGGAGCAGAATTATCATCATACTCTTTGAAGTGCCCCTATTTAATGAGGTCCTCAATTGCTTGCTTGAGGGCCCGACACTCATCGGTGTGATGCCCATTATCCTGATGATAGCGATAGTACTTTTTATTATTTCTAGCTGAAGAAGGATTTTTCATGGGCTCGGGCTCTCCAAGCAAATCGGCCTCCTCTGACTTATCAAGAATAGCCGATACTGAGGCATTCAGAGGGGTGTATTGACTCTTGTCGCGATCGCGACGAGGAACTGGGGCATAAGATTTCTTGGCTCGTATCGCTGCTTTTTTCCTTTTCGTTGATCATCATTAGCCCATCTGCGATCAGCTCTCCTATTCTCCCCTCAGTCAGAAGCATCACCCGAAGGACTAGGGTCATGGCGGTTAAGCGCAGCCACGAAGTTTTCAATACGGAGGTACTTTTTCGTAAGGTTATAAAAACAGGTGAGGGAAACATCGTCCTCAAACTGTAGCTCCTTCTACAAGTCTGTCTGTGGGTGAACTCCTGCGATAATGAGAGTCCGAACGGACTCTTCGGGAGTGTGAGCTACTTTGTGGAGCTTCCTGTGGAACCTGTCAATATAAGATTGGAAGGGAGGCTCATCTCTCTCTTGGCTTATGTTGCTCAGGTAGCTTAGTGGCATTAAGAACTTCCTGTTTACCCAGAAGTGCCTCAGAAATGTCGAGCTCATTTGAGATCACGAGTTGATTGATCCTGCTGGGAGCGACTTGAACCATCGCTTGGCATGAGAGGTAAGGGTTACCGCCAAGCAATGACATTTTGCCAAGTCAGAGACTTGGTGGAGTTCTATGAGGTTGTTAAACTCGTACAAATGATTCTGCTTATCAGAATTCCTATCTAATGCTCGCATGTCGGGCATTCTGAATCTTGACGGGAAGGGAGCAGCTAACACTGCCGGAGAAAAGGGAGACGCATCTGTGACCTTCCCTTATTCATTTCGCTGAGCCTTAAACTGATCCAGAGCTCGCTATAGCTCCTCAATCTGAGGCAGCAGAGCTAACTGGGAATCACTTTCCGCAATGTGGGTTCGACCCTCACGGTGTCAGATGAGGAACGAACGCAAGTCGAATTCCTTCTCGCTGCGGCCGACAGTTCCGACCAATCTCGACACACACTGGCTGGAGTCGTGTGATGGGGTTGAGTGATTTGGGGAATCTTCCTAACCTCTACGGTGGTGCGAACCGACCAGCTGACGGTGGGAATCCCCTGCAAGACGACGATCAAAGTCGTCATTTTAGCGATAATGGGAATCTCCCCGCATTGCACTTTTGTGGGAGTACTCGTGCGATGTGGCGTGGGATGGCTTAGGTCACGACATATCACCGAGTCATAATGCCACGGGTATTCTACCCGGGGCATGAACAGTGTTCATTGTTCCCTCAGAGCCTTTAGGTCTGTTGTGCACCACTTGTTTTCCCTTTCTTTGACGTGCTACAGTGCGTATGGTATGGGCTTTTGCCCTTTTCCACGTTTTCATCCGACCTGCAAGCGTTTTCAGCGGTGTCACCGCCTCATTTGATTCTGGTGGCATGACTCGATCCAATCGATCTAGCTTTTGGCTGACCGTTTAGAGAGTATTGTTGAACCTCTCCAGGTAACTCATGACAGCTAGATCAAGCCGTGAGCTTGAAAGGATATCCCTCATGATATTTTGCTGAGCTGGGGGCACTTCGGGAGAAGTGTCCTCCTGTACCTAGGGGATCTCTTCATTGCCATAATTGGTTCGCTTAGATTCGAAACTGTGAGCCATTTGCTGTAGTGGGACCGCTTAGTCAGAGGTTCTCCTGATGAAGAACAGGTACTAAATCAGGTCCTCCTTCTAGCGCCAAACTGTTGATGCTTGATTTTGACACCAACTATTCGCACGTGAGAAATGCTAAGCGGGCTTAGAAGTCACACGTGATTATGGAAGTATTTAATTTGGTAAAGGATTAAGAATAATGTTTAAAGTGGTTCGTTTGCTCAAAAGCAAATCCTACGTCCACTGATATTGTATTAATGAGAGTAAGGTCAGGTCGCATTCAGCGAGCTGAGTTACAACTTAGAGAATACGAGAGAGAGAGAGAGAGAGAGAGAGAGAGAGAGAGAGAGAGAGAGAGAGTATGCTATTCCAAAGTAAAATTAGCCAATCTGGCAAATGAGAGAGAAGACCTCTATTTATAGTGGGATTAATCAAGGTAATGATTACTAAATCTGCAAGTGGGGTAAGTATCGTGCAAATCCTTCCCTATGTCCCATTGCTCACCTGCTCGAGTGATTTCCTCGACTTATGCAGGGATTTGGACACGAGGACGGTTTCCAACCATTCGCTAACCTGGCGTTCACCCACTACACTGGTGAGAGCATGCCACTCACGTCATCACGCAACGTGGCCGCATCTGAGTGGTCGTGGAACCTCCTTAAGTTCTGGCCACCCTATGCTAACAAGACTCTACGTCAACTCTACTTTTTCTGGCGTAACAAAAAAGAATAACAATTTGAGGTTAAAATTTTCTAAAAATTTAAGCTTTTCTAATATTTTCGAAAATATAATGATGAAAAAAAGGACAATTTTTTTTTTTAATTCGGTTACTGAAGCTCTAACATTAATTTAAGAGAACAGAAGAAGTAAAGCTCAAATGAAAAGAAAATAAAAAGGAAGAAAAATTAAAAAAGCTTTAAAGGCAATTTTTTTGCAATAATATTATAATAATTTTTTAATTAACTTCATAATTTTTTTCCGAAAGCTAGCCCTCTCATAGCTCCGCCATTGAGTTTAGGGTTTTAACTTTTAACGTTAAATATAATTCTTATAACAAAATAAAACATCACCATGCTGAACACTAGTGCAACAACAAGAAAATAAGATTAAACCAAAATTTTGCATTTTCGCAAACTTAGCATCATGATACTCCAACAGAAGCAGAGTTAAGGCGCATAGTATAACAACAAGAAAATAAGATTAAACAGTTGGAGGAGCAGCTCATCCTATTTGATCAACAAAAAGAGAAAATCAAAATGCTTGAATAACAGCATATTCAAATGTTGGAGATGCTGAAGCAGATCACTATAGCAACTGCACACGCCCAATCTGCTAGAGCTCTAACTCGACTGCCATCTCCATCTCCAACTAATGAAAAGTCTTCCTCATCTGCCATAGCTGTTTCAAGAACCTCAACTAGTGACTCTTGAGATGCTAACAATATTGATGGTTAGTTTTTTGTTGTATGGGCAGTAGATATTTTGACATGGGGGTAGGACCATCTTTTTAGACTTTTTAGGATTACTTGCATATATCCTTAGATGGTGTACATGGGGTGGGCATTTTGTTTGTTAGTTATGCACAGATAGATAACTACTGATGAAAATGTGGGGTGCATGCTTACTTTTTTGGTTATGCACACATGATAGTGCATTTTGGATTTTTATTGCTCATCATGCATAAAAATCCATGTATGGAATATATATATATATTTGATGTTAGTGATCAAATTTTTATATTGTGTCAATTATTTTGTTGATGTTGAATGTATAAACTAGGTCATTTACAAAGAGCAAAAATAATGCTCTTAAGTGTAAACCAATTAGCTATAATGCTCTTAAGTGGGGTGCATGCTTACTTTTTTGGTTATGCACACATGATAGTGCATTTTGGATCATGCATAAAAATCCATGTATGGTCTATATATATATATGAAAATATGATATTTGATGTTAGTGATCAAATTTTTATATTGTGTCAATTATTTTGTTGATGTTGAATGTATAAACTAGGTCATTTACAAAGAGCAAAAATAATGCTCTTAAGTGTAAACCAATTAGCTATTAAAGTATTAGTTGCAGAAATAATACTGCAGCCAAGACTAATCAATAATATCTAACTAAAATAATTAGTTTCCAAAACTCATCTACAATCGGTTACTATATTATTTAGATGCAAAAAATTAATTTTAATGACTAAACATTAGTTACCAAATGTAAGAAACCAAATTGGGTATATACATTTTCCAACTAAAAACGAAATGCTTTTGCAACCAATTATTTTCTCACAAAAAAACACATTCTGCAACTAATTTCATAGTAGCGAAAAGTAATTTATCATATTTGGATTCCACATTCAACGTCTAAAATTATTGGAATTAACTACCAAATTTTTCTCACCAAAAGATACATTCGTCTACTAATAAAATAGTTGCGAATTTTTTTTACGAAATTACCCTTACACCTTCAGCGTCTAATTTTTGTGGCATTCGCAACAACTAAAAGGTACATTTTGCAACTAATTGATTAGTCACGATATAATTTTACCAAATTACCCTTGCACATTTAACGTCTAAGCTGGATGACTATTTCAACTAGCAATTAGCGACTAATTTGCTAGTTGTCAAAAAAAAAAAAAAAAATTCCGTGCCTAACCTACTTTTTAGATGCCCATACTTTCTGCGACAACAATTTTACAACTACGTGGCGATTACAAAATTTTGACGCGCAAGACTTTTAATGCCTAAATTTTACTATACATCTAATTTTGCTAGACGCTGAAAGCCATTTTTCTTGTAATGACTCTATAAGCGTGATGGATTAGTAAGTAAGAAATGGTTAATGAACAAATAGATTGGTCAACACATACTTTCCTGAAGAGACAATCTAGAAGACACGGGAACAAAAAATCAAACCTTTCTAAAGTTGGAATCTGCTGCTAAATTATAGGATTGATTGATTGATCATTGATACCAACCCTTGAATAGCATGTGGATGAACATTTATTTGTAGCTGATATGTTTATTTTAAAACCATCTTGGGTCCGTAATATTTTCATCTTTCTCCTACAAGGATAAGATCACTTACTATAAGGCGTACCTTATTGAAAAGTATTAAATATCTTTTTTTTTTTTTTTTTTAGTGGGGTTTAATATTTTTCAAGGGTTTATGTTATTAAAAGTAATATATAATAGCGTGTTTGATATTGGAGAAAATGAAATAAACCTATATTTAAAGTAATTATCACCCCGAGCTCATAGAGAGTGACAAAATACCAACAATCAAGACATATCATTGGTCCAAAATTATGACCCATTTGAAACTTCACTATTCCCCAAATGGACAAACAACAAATATTAGTCAAAGTACCCTTCACCCAAGTTTACTCTCATAAGACAAATATATGTGTGCTTTGGTAACGATTGGGACCTTTAAATTTTGGCCCCTAGCATCTGGATATTGTGTAATGGTTAAGCAAATTCCCTTAGTCAAATTTAATCACCTCCTCTTTACTTACGCCAAAGTCCAGTTAAGAGAATTTCACCAAAATTTCCAACTTTTCAACAACTGTAACTCATTTTCAACCTATTCTATTTATATATCTTTATTCAACGAGAAAAAAACTTACATATAACAGTTTCACTACATCGTTATATGGACGTGGTCGATGAATACTATTACATATATGCAATGTATAGTTAATTTTCATTTGGGCAGTCTTATCACATCAGCATGACAATAAAAAATTCCAAATCTCATAAATTTTCTAAGTTAATATGTTTAAATACGAACACCCAATTTAAAAGATTTTTAAGAGGAAAAATTTTAATGTAAAATGACGAAATGCGTGGACAAAACAAAGTATTAGATTCAAAATCAAATGCAGGAACCGGTGGTTGCAATTTGTCTAAATGAAAACCTGTGATGGAGACAGGTGAAGAAAATTGGACTAAGCCCTTGTCCTCCCATCCAAGACGGCAATGACTTTTGAGTTCCAACCAATAAACAATGGCTAGACTTCACTCTTCCATGAAAATGTTGCCCTCTTAAACACATTTGTCACAACTTTGCTCTTGTTACTTCTCCCTTCATTCACTTCTTCTCTATTCATTCACTTCTTCTCTAAACCAAGCTTGACCGCCGGCGACGGCGAAACGAGTTTGTTCTTTCAATCTCAACCTGCAAGATGCATAGCAAGCGTCAAAGTAAAGGAAGTATTGATTTTGACTTCTGGGGTGCAGGTAAAAGTTCATGTTCTGAGCATAATAGAAATGAGTTTCACTTCGAAGAACAGGTTGGTGATGGAATTGGCGCTTACTCCCCGCCTTTGTGGAAGGCAAATGGTTCGAAAATCAGTGCATATGAATCTTCTCCTTTGCTTCCCTGCAACCATCAATACAGTAATCTGTCACCGCGGATACGGTCGCAGGCAATTGCAGAAGGCAGAAAGGAGCTGATGGAGATGATTCATAACATGCCCGAGTGGAGTTATGAACTCTCATTGAAAGATATTGTCGACGAGCAACAAACACAGCAAGAGGTCAAGCATGAGACAGTGATTGATGAGAGAAGTTGCTGTTTTGAGAATGAAGGCGAAACCAAGAAACTGCAGAAGAAGAACAAGAAAAGGAGCATCAAGTCGGCTGAGATTTTGAGGAGTGAAAGCATGGAGAAGGAAACATTCTTAATCAAGATGTTCTTTCCAATATCTTTTTGTTCGAAAAAGAAAGCAAACGTCAGAAATCGGGCCAAGGTTTCTCCAAGGTCATCACTTGACATATCTGAGAATCAACCTGATAAAGAGCAGTGGATCAGAAAGAGATTTGTGGCAGGAGAGAATAAACCGACTGTTGTCAAACATTTCAGCAGCAGCAACAGTAGCACAAGCAGTAAACACAACAGTAGGACAAACAGGTATCTGTTAAATTATTAGAAAGAAAATTTCCGTTTATCAAATCTATGATTTGACTCAAATACAACTTTATTGGTTAGAACATTCACCTGAAATCTCCCTCGGAGTCTCGAAACATTCATAAACCTCTACTGAAGTTCAATGAAATGTACAAATTTTCATCTACTAATTCATTTCGTGTATCTACTACTTTATACAGGCAAGCTGAGAGCAAATTTTCATCTGGTTGCTGGCCCTTTTTTCACACCAAGACAAGCAAAACCCGGAGGCCGAGAGGATGCATCTTCTGAATGAGAATGCAACATTATTATCATCACAGTACACATCAACTAGAAATAATAGCCAAGTGTCTTTATTCCTTGCATTCTCCTTCACCAGTGCTCTCCAAAGATCAACGGTAAGTTCACTCGCCAAATGACAACTATTACAATACTTTTTAAGGACCTAAAATTGCTGTGTATAACATGCGAATACCATATTGTATTGGCTAGTCGATGGAATTTCAGTGTAAAATTTATTGCAGCACCACTCCAGTAACAATTTCGAAGATCGCATTTCATTAATTTTGACTACTGCACCAGACATTCCCAGATAATCTTGTATCAAGTAACTTCATTTATCAGTAGAAAAATGAATTTCAGATCCTATAAACCGTATTATGCTCTATCATCATGCTATATGTAGTTGTTCTGGAGCAACCCATGAAGTCTATTCAGACAATCTCCAGCTCAATCTTCAGGCATTCCATGGTTTAACCGTTAATTCTCTATCTCAAACTCTAATATTACTGTAAGCACTTACATGAAACTGTATGATTAAGGGAGACCTCCTGATTAAGAAGAATCAGCTACAGCAACTTTGGTCATTCAATGGCATTGATTTCCTATCTGCAGCCAAAGAAAGTAATAAAGTTCGTTAATCTATCTCTAAATTTTTTTTTTTTTTTTTTTTACCAAGCAAGAAGGACATTAAAAAAGAATAGCCCCAACCCATACCGATAAACACAGTCAACTGACCATTTGATCGTCTTGTATCCTATACAAAGTTTCTATGGTCTGTTAGAAAAATGACAAGGATTTTTGTAAACTTTAAAATTAGTAAGGAAGGCTTTTGGNAGATTTAGTTCTAGATTAATAAATTCATACTTCTTCAAATTTTTGTTAATTACAGTTCGATCCAAATTAATGAGGCCCACCTACCAAAAAAACAATGGAGCAAACATGACACACAATCAAATGAGAAAGGGAAACCATTTTTGGTCCATACAATTTATTAATATCTCTTATTATTTAGGAGACCTTTGTTTCGTTGTTTAAAAACTCTGCGTGTCTGTTATCTGAATATACATTTGTTTTTGTTATTTTCTAATATTTGATTATAAATATTTAATTGTTTGTTTTTATATAGTGCAAATATTGAAAAGCAACGTTTAGACACATATATCACTACAAGAAAATTGGCACTCTACGTCTAGCAAAATTGGACGCAGAAAGTCACATTTAGACGCTAAGCCATTTTTAGCGTCTAAATTTGGTAGTCGCCCCTTAGTTGCAGTAAGTTGGTCGCAGATTCATAGCGCGCCTAAATTTTGGTTTAGACGCGAAAAGTTTTTTTTTTTTGCGACTAGCAAAATAGTCGCTAAATGCTAGTCAAATTAGTCCCCCAACTTAGACGCTAAAAGTTTAAGGGTAATTTGTTAAAATTGTATAACGACTAATCAATTAATTGCAAAATATACGTTTTAGTGTCTAATAATTTGTTGCGAATCCCACAAAAATTAGACGCCAAAGGTGTAAGGGTAATTTCGTAAAAGATTTTCGCAACTATTTTATTAGTCGACGAATATATCTTCTGGTGACCAAAATTTAGTGGTTAATTGTAATACTTTTAGACGCTGAATGTAGAATCCAAACGGTTTTCACAACTATTTTATTAGTGACCGAATGTATCTTTTAATGACCAAAATTTAGTAGTTAATTATAATCATTTTAGATGCTGAATGTGGAATCCAATAGGTTTTCGCTACTATTTTATTAGTAGCCGAATGTATCTTTTAGTGACCAGAATTTAGTAGTTAATTATAGTCATTTTAAACGCTGAATGTACAATCCAATAGGTTTTTGGGAATATTTTTATTAGTAACCGAATGTATCTTTTGATGACCAAAATTTAAGAGTTAATTATAGTCATTTTAGACGCTGAATGTGAAATCCAATAAGTTTTCGCGACTATTTTATTAGTGAACGAATTTATCGTTTGGTGACTAAAATTTAGTGGTTAATTGTAATTATTTTAGACGCTGAATGTAAAATCCAAAAGGTTTTGCACGACTATTTTTTAGACGTTGAATATGGAAGCAATTATACTAAATTACTTTTTACTACTAAATCATTAGTTGTAGAATGTTTTTTTTAGAGCATTTCATATTGACCTCCAGCGGAATGCAATTATGCTAAATGACTTTTTGCTACTAAAAAATTAGCTGCAGAATGTATTTTTTTTTTAGAGCATTTCGTATTGACCTACATTATACATTCAACATGAACAATATATATATGATGAGCAATAAAAATCCAAAATACACTATCACATGTGCATAACCCAAAAGAACAGCATGCACCCACATTTTCCTTTTTCTACCTATCTATCTGTGCATAACTAACAAAAAAAATGCCCACCCCATGTACACCATCTAACACATATATGCAAACAATCCTAAAAAGATGGTTCTACCCCCATGTAAAAATATCTACTGCCCATACAACAAAAAAATAACCATCAATACCGTTAGCATGTCAAGTGTCACCAGTTGCGGTATTTGAAATAGCTGTAACTGATGAGAACGAGTCTTCATCAGTTGGAGATGGCAATGGCTGTCGAGTTGGAGCTTTATCAGATTGCTATAGTTCAAGGGCTATAGTTAGCTGCTTCATCATCTCCAACATGACAAATTGTTGATGTTCAAGGCTTTTTATTTTCTCTTTTTGTTGATCAAATAAGATAAGCTGGTCCTCCAACTGTTTAATCTTATTTTCTTGTTGTTGCACAATGCACCTTAACTCTGCTTCTGCTACAGTGGATTGATGCTCAATCTGTGAAAATGCAAAATTTTGGTTAAATCCGGAAGCTTTACCTAGTACTTCCTCACATATTTCAGCTTCCGTTTTTTCACTTTCCCCTGCTTCTGTTTTATCTTGCAGTTCTATCATTTTTTCCTACCATCAATTCAATGCATAATCAATAAGTCAACCAACAAACTAAATAGCAACATAAAAGAAAGACTACTCAAAGTTCACAAAATATACTGCAGCACCAAACAAAAATAAAATTGATGGAGTAGAAAAGCAAGTAATCGCACCGATTATCATCTAAACTTCAAGCATGTCAATGATAAACTAAGATATTGTGAGCTGGACTGCAGGGGTTAAAAAATTAAGAATGGAAAAGAAACAATGACGGCCATAAATTAATTTACATAGAAAGGCCGGTTTATTCAATTGGAACACTACAAATGCCAAAAATTATATATTCAAAGTGCGAATAGAATAATTATTCAGATTAGAAACCAATCTTAAAGTATGACAGAAGCTTCAGAGCATCATGCAAATGTAACTCCGAAAAGAAAAATTAAAATATCAACTTTCAATTAGAAATTGCTCACAGTAAAATGATAAAGGGAATTACCTCAACAATCCACGAAATACTGTAAAAAATATTTTACTCACCCAATGAGAAATATTGTGAATTTTTTCCTGCCTGACAAACTTTTTTGACTTTTAGAAGCAAAGGTCCAATTTTTCGTCCTCTTCTTTTTCTCCTTTGTCTGTTAGCAATGGTTCTGACCCACATAGTATGAGACTATTATAGATCACTGGATTCTTACTAGTTTATTATTTATTCCCAAGTGAGCCAAAACTCGCATCTTTGAGCTTACGAGGGGAGGAAAAAAAATATACCAAATCCAACAAATAAGAAGTTAATTGTGGCTGACAGTGATGGAATATAAAGCTAAATACAACATTTTGAAATAAGCACCATAACTTGGGCAACTTACATATGCAGAGCACTTAATCTAGGAGCATTCAGTTTGAAACATGGGAAATGCATATCCAATGTATTAAATAAGCTGATAATAAAACTAAACTACAAAGGATACTAGGTCAAACTACAGAATGCTCATCAAGAGCAATTTAAGAAAAGCATTGTATCTAGGATTTCGTCAACACAAAATTGTAAAATAATTAGCACACATGAAAGTGATAACACTTGGTTACCCTATTTATGTGCTTCTTTTTATCCAGAGAACAGAATACTATGCGGGATGGCAAGAAATGAAATGAAGAGTAGCGTACCAGCAAGGGGATGCTTAGATCATTAGTTAACATTTGAAGAGCGTATGGAGAACATCAATATGAGGGCAGAAGAGCCCCCAAGCATTCTAATCTGTTGAAAACTCAGCAAAAAAAATTATAAATTAGCTAGTCTTACTATAATCCCACATATTGAAAGCAATACACAAGTCAAAACAAAGAAAACGAAGTAAAAAATTCAAATTGGCAGTATAGAAAGAAAACAATAAACCTCTCAATGTGCAGTCCAAAGAGTGCGAGCCCAGCCGATATACGTAGCTATACAGGGGACTAACAGAATAATAGCTAGAACATCCTCATTCATCCATTTGTAGTCCTAGATTGCAAAAGAAGTAGGGCTTAGCAGTCATGTGAACCACAGAATCAATTTAGCATTCTAACATATACATATACTAAAAATGCCTCAGAATCTCAATCTCTATCTACTTACAAGCATGTTTTAGGGGGGGGGGGGGGGGTTCAGAGCTGCTTTGATTTATCATGCCCAGATATTATAGCAAGTGCGAAAAAAAAAGGATAAACAAAAAACGAAAAACAAGCCACCTGGCGGTTTGGGTTGGGTTTTAGCGAGAAACCATTCAGGTGTTTAATAGGCTTGGATTCACTATTTAGTGAAACCTAAAATAATATCTGCCAGATTGAGAATGAAGAGAAGCCAAGGAAGACAAGAGAAAGGATGTCAATTCAGTAAATAATGAAATGATACTTCTGAAAACTAATCCAAGTAATACTACAAAAGAAGGAAACGAAACTCTTGTACAAAAGATGCCAGTGTGGACAGTTTCTCTTTTCCCAGTATCTAGTAGTGATAGATAAAAATTACGGGCAATCGGAGCGACACATACATGTTGTGATATTCAAAGACAAAGAACTTGAGAAACACAGTTTGTTTTATTGTTGTTTTCCGTTAAATACAAAGAGGTTGCCTTTCAATCAAATTCATTTTGGACCAAGCACAAACCAAGAAAACACTTAAAAAATAGAATTGAAAAAACTTACATGTAAACATTAATGACAATACCAATCCTTAGACATCTCTAAACCGACTGCATAACATCTGATCAAAATTGTTTCCAGCCATGCACCAATCTGGGGGTATATCATTTCGCTCCCGATCTGGTTCTATCCATGCAAAGAATACTTTGTGACTAATGTAGATATTAAGATCATGGCTCAAAGGATTGTGGTTATTAAAGGATATTAAAATATGGTGGGTCGAGCAGATCAGTCAATAAGCACAATTATCATTGATAGAAGTAGCTTTTTCTGACGCTTGTGTTCTAAAGTTAAGGGTGAATAGAGCCTAGCAGATTTTGAGGCGGGAAAAGAAGTTTCAAGAGCAACTCAACAAACACTACATTACAACAACAAATCCACTCTAATGATAACATTTGATGCCTATTCATTCAAAATCAATCTCCCTACATTGACAAATTTGATGCCTTATACATCAAATTTTTGTGGTAATGAATGTATAAGGCATCAAATCAACACGTTCAACTGGTCAATTATGCTATCAACAATGAGTACCCACCATTGGTTATCTTTTTTATGATAAAGGAAAAACCCATCTCACATTACCAAATCAGTCGCCTTTTTCCATCATTATGCTCCATTCCTTGGCTTAAAATTTCTTTCATAATTTCGGTGCTTTTTAAAATTATTATCAGAAAGAAAGTCAGAAATAGTTAAAAACCTCGATCCCTTGCTAAAGATGGTTCACAAGTAACAAGTACAATTCAAGGCCAAATCACTTAGGTTGCGAAACACTAAAGCTGGATTTATTTATTGGCTTCGTTAGGAAATCAGTGAGCTACTCTCGTGAGTAGGCCCTGATACAAGATGCTGGATGTCCCTTCATTATGTTTGCCAAAATCAAATGATTTTTAGCAGCCATTCAGGAACCCAGAGCATTTTCAGGGAGGCGAGTAACATCTTTCATGTATCAGGTACAGGAGATGAAAGTCAGTAATGTAACGAAAATCAAGAGAAACAATACATAAACAATATTGATTTACAAAAGAGAGAAGGGCTTATTCCACACGATGAAAACAAAATCAGTAACAAAACATAACAATATACACCGGACGACGTCAAATTGAAAAAGACAAGAAACGAATCCTTACCTAAATCGAAAAGTGTGTTATGGGTTGAGTTTAGATGGTGTTGCCGTCGTCGTGGCGCGACAGCGCTGGGTTTCAGCCGTTAAACAAAGTTCCTGGAGAGTGGAGAGTGTGATGCGTGATAGATTGTTTGGGTATGGAGTCTTTAGGCCACTCGTTGGTGGTAAGTGAGAGAGAGAGAGGGAGATCTAATCAGTGGAGAGGTGTTGCAGGGACACCTGGGAGAAGTCTGACTTTAGAGGAAATGTAGAAGAAGATGCGACGGGAGTGGAGACTGTTTTGCGTTTAGGGTTAAAATTAGTTTGGGGATTTTGTATAAACTGGGTTTACTATCTTTTTTATTTTTTTTAATTCTAAGTTTCAAAAATTTTGCACAAAAATCCTAACTTTTTTTTATTTTATTTACCTAAAACCAGGATTGAGGTTTTGTTTTTCTTTAATTGTAAGGATTTGGGACTTTTCAATTTGTTTACTTTTTAAATTTTAAGGAAAATTGTTACTTTTTTATTTTTATTTTTTTTTAAAATTGGAAATTCAGTTATGTTGTATTTTAAGGAAAAGCTGGTTCGGATCCGATTCGGTTAGGGTTTCTAATGTTCTAAACACCCTACATTGGGGTGTTTGGGATACGCCTCGCCAAAAGTCACTAAAATTAACAATCTCCGTCGAAATAGGCACAAAATAAGTGTTAGAGTCAGTAAGTGAGTCGTCGTATACGAACGAGAGTGGTAGAAACTAGAATGTATTCCAATGGCGAATGAGGTCGACTATGAGGGTTATACACGAGTGAAATAGCTATTAAGCAAAAGTTTTACGGAAAAAAATGATCATGTCAGATGAAAGAGAAGAAAAATAAAATCAAACCACATTTTATGGTACAATAACGAATTTTAAGCACTCGTTACCATTATAATAGCCATTGTAAGTCAGATGAAAGAGAAGAAAAGATAAAATCACCATTACGAAGTTAAAGCATTCATTTAGGAACGTCACTAACAACTAAAGGTGGTAAAATAGAACGGCCCGGCCGGCCCGGGTACATGCTTTGGCGGGCTGGGCTCAACCCGCACGCCAATTTAGGAGAGGGCTGGCCAGCCCGGCCCACCAGCCTAACCCGCGGGTTAGGCACGGTCCAGGGCGGGTTAGCCCGATTTGTTTTTTTTTTTGTGGTTTTTTTAATTTAACTTTCAAATGAAATAATTATAAGATATAAGTTTTTAGTTACTTTTCAATTCAATAATTCAATTCATTCAATTTTTTTTTTGTTAACATTTCAAATATTATTTCAATTTAATACAATAAATTGTATATAAGAAAAAGTGACTTATTTCATTATCAAAAAATAAAATAAGAAAATTACAACAATTATGGCCTCGTTAAAAAACCTCACCAAGAAAAAACCCAATGAGAGAAAAACTTGGGTAAAGAAAAAAGGTGCAATAATTGACAATAGTACAAATACATTTACAAAACATAAATTGGGGTGGTTCACTAGGACCTCCCTATCTGTATCATCTATATTACAAAATGGAAATGATTCTACTAAAGCATTGTCATAACCATCGTATTGATCTTGGCGGATCGTTCCCATCTCGAAAGACATGGTGAGGACTTCAATCATTTTTGGAGCAAGGTTAGTCCTCTTCATTTAAAATCCTTCCACTTGTACTAAATGTTTGTGGATGAGACGGTTGAGACAGAAAACAGCGGAAAACATCCAAGGCAAGTCTTGATAATACCGGAAAATACATTTTCTGGCTCTCCCAATACTCTAAGAGATCAAAGTGACTGTTGAAAACATTCGGGGGTTGCCAAATATGTGTGAAGTTCATTACTCTGCGACTGGACAGCATATATGTGTTGTTGTTGTTGGTGGGTGGGTGCTTCTGAAGAGGAGGCTGTGCTTCGGACTGGGTCCTCTCGTATCAGTGCATTCAAGAGAATAAGTCTTCATTTGTTCTTCTGCTACAGCTTCTCTGGAATTGCCTCTTGCGATGCGGGTTCCCATACTGTTTTCATATGGAAATATACTTCGAAAAGGACTATTTTTTACCTCTCCTATTGATTGACATATGATTCGTTTGTAAATTTTCAATTAAAATTGTCAAGACCATTTTCTAAACGTGCTAATTAATTCTAGGATAAAATATAGCACCTAAAACAATAAGAAAAGGAAGGTTTCCAATATTTCAAAAAAAAAATTTTCATTGCCTTTATTGGTGCATGAAAAATTCATCATCTTTGTTTTTTGTAAATAACTCGGAAATTTTTATAATTGCATGTATTACCAATGGATAGTAGGATAATACACACCGAAAGTGTAAAGTGGCTTGGTAAAAAAATTTGAGAAAAGAATGAAATACTTTAGCTATCTTCCAATCATTTTCCCAATGTGAGGACCTCTATATTTGCTACAAAATAACTAATTGATATTAGATAGGTAAACATGATCAAGCATAAATAAGTACTATTCCATCTAACAGCATATCTAATGCAAAAGTTCTAGGAGACATATTTGATTTTATACAAGTTTCTTGAAATTCAGCATTTCTTTTATTACTACTAGTAATCCAAGCTAAAGATTCCCTATTCTATCAATATTTTTTTAATTGTGTTCATACCACTTTCACAATTAAATTAATAACAGACTGCACAACGTTGGTGAAAAAACTTCAAATTTATATAAAAGATATATTTTGAAAAAATTCGCTGTTTATATTAGAAATGGCATTATCTAAAGTTATACTTATCACTTTATCAATATATCATAATCTTCTAAAACTTCAATAATTTTATTATAGATTTCTAAACCACTATGATCACATCCATTAATCTAAATCCTAATAAAGATTTATTTAATTTAAATCATTATCAAAATAAGTGATAGTCACACAAATATAATCGTGTTTAGCTCTACCACTCCAAATATCAGCAGTTAAAGCCACACTAATATGACAAGTATGAAATATTTTTTTAATTCTAATTTCATTTTTTTAAACAATTTTATTAAATCATTTTGGTTGCAATTTTAGAATAACTTTAAATCCTGGAAAAAATGAATTTTGAACAAATCTTTCAAAATATTATCTTCTGCCATATTAATAGGTTGATCAGAATGCAGCAATATATAAAGCTAACTGTTCCAATATATACATCAGAATATAACGCCAAGTAGTACCCATATTAGTTATTGAGTTTGATTGCTTTCTCTATTTCATGTGATTAATATGTTTATAGCATGTCTTTTTAAAGTACTAGTACCATTACCTGAATCAGCTATAAAAATTTGCACAATATATGCATTCTGCTTTTCGATGAACGCATTTTCGTCTCGTAAAACTTGTCGAAATGCGCCCAACGTCTGATGTGTGTCTGTTTCGCTTTCGACGGCAGTTGATGATCCCGCCTAGCTTGAGATGAAGTTGGAGAGGACGACGATTACGAGGACGACTTTAGAACCACCGGGCGCTGTTGGAATCGACGACATTTTGAGGTGTGATCGGATCTGAGACGGGGATTGGGACAGCGGACTATTTGATCTCCTACATTCATAGTAAATCAGCGGGACTAGGACTAGGATAATAGTTTTCTTCCTCATTGAAATTGATGGGAGAGAAATATCTATCCATTGTAGACTTGTAGTTGAAAAAAAAAAATGATGGAGAAGAAATAAAAATTAAGAGAAGAGATTGGGATATGGAAATTGGAATATGATTGAAATTGCAAAACCTAATAAAAATTAAAATAAGAGCAAATGATAACAAAAATATTAGAGAATAAATGATAATTGAGACTTGAGAGTTGAGAGAATAGAGATTAGAATAGAGAAAATGAGAAATAGAGAGAATTTGAGTTGTGAGAAAAATATGAGAGTTAGGGCCAATTTATAGAAAAAATAGGGAAAGAAATGACGAAAAAGCCCTTCAACGGCTTATAAACGGCTATATTCAAGGGTTAAAGTGTAATTGAAAAAAATAAAAAAGATTTATAATATTTTTTTTTTTTTTTGGGCCAACCCGGCGGGTTGGCGTTGGCAACAGCCAACTGGCGAATTGGCTATGCCAACCCGCCAGCAACCGCCGGGTTGCGGGCCTCTTGCAAAGGGGACAAATTAGCAACCCGGCGGGCCGCCGGGTTACCATTGTGTAACCCGGCCGCCCGAGGGTTGCTGGGGGTTGGCTCAACCGAGGCCGCCATTAAGGCGGGCCGGTTTGAGCCCTCTTTTTACGGGCCGGATTAGGTTAGCCCGCTAAACCCGGCCCATTTTTTCCCATTACTAACACAGATGCTTAAACAAATTAAAGAAATGTTGTGAAGATACGGATTGAAAATCAAACAATAAAATTGAAATACCATTTGTAAAGAATGGCTTTGACATAATATAAATTGATTTTGGTTACTATTAGTATATATTTTTAATAAATAATATTTAGTAGCAATATTTTGGTTGCAAAAAAATTCTAATAACAACTATAACTTTAGTTGCCAAAAATAACATACCCAAAATTTCAATTTATTTCAAGCGGGAACAGGGCATGGGTTCCTCAAAATTTACCATACATTTAGCAACTAAAATCTTAGTTGCCAAAAAGAAGATAATTTGCAACTAACTAATTAGTACGCAACAGTAATTTTATGTCACAAATTAAAAAATATTTTTCATTTCACCAGAAAAGTTGGGGGTAAAAAAATTCATAAACTTTTAGCGACTAAATACATTTTAGTTGCTATACAAGTTTTAGCAACTATTTGAAATATGCACAAAATAATTAGTTGCCAAATGTACCCTGGGCCCTTGTAATTATTGTCAGAAGCGTGGATATTTCGGTAATGTATTATTTGTAACTAAAAAAATAGTTACAAATTAATTAATAAATATTTGCATATAATTAGCAACTATTTAGTAGTTGCAAATAATGTTTTCTGTAACCATAATTTTAGTTGCGAATCTTTTGTATAGTTGTCAATTGTGTTCGCGCAGAATGGCAACCAAATAAATTAGTCGCTAATGTGATATTTTGGGCAACAAATCAAATTAGTCGTGAATATTAATTTTAGACGCCAAATGTGAGAATAAATTGGCCTTAGAATTTTACTCCTTTGGCCTAATTGGAATTTAGTTACTAAATGTGGGTATCTGCAACTATTTTTGCTAGTTGCAAAAAAATGGTTGCCAAATGTACTTCTGTAGTGTAATCCTTATTAATATAATATAGTTTTATAGTATGTTTTAACATTTATATTATCAAATTTATGGAAATAAAACAAAACAAATGTGTCTAAATTAAGATAACTAGTTATTATATTTTATGTATATTTTTAAAAATTTATGATAACAAAAAATTAAAATAATACTAAAAATACATAGCATAAAGGTTTTGTACAATGTATTTATAAAATTAATAGGGTTATTGTGACAAAATTATATTTATTGATTAAGATGTTTTAGTCTGTGTTTTAAAACCAGTTGGGTGTTAGGTTTAACCAGGACCTGAAGCCTCCTAGGCGGGTACAATTTCAATTATTCACCTAAGCCCTAGATTGACAATCGGCAATGGTGAGCATACAGTGGCAGGGAGTTGGGGGTTTGAAGAAGTATCGGTGAGTTGAAAGTGGCGAAGGAGTGATTTCCCATGAGTGATGAAACAATCGAAAAGGCAAAGTTTTGTGTGGCAGCAGTGGCCTATTGTTAGTGATTAGCGGGGCGAAACTGAGGGGGTGAGATGGTTTGGTTAGGAGGCTGAGGGAAGTATTTTGTGGTGATAAGAAGGGTGTTAAGCCGAAAATATGCCTATTAGACCTGGGTGTCGACACAACGGTGGTGAGATCTGGCTGAAATCGAAGCGATTTCGGCCAGATCTTGGAACAAATTTTTTGGGGAATGACTCAAAGGATGAGTGAGATTGCATTTGATGTGTTTTTGCTACCAACTTGTCGACCGTCATTTGCATTTGCGTATGTTTGCTGGATTTCAATCTATAGGACTGAAGTGTAATTTTTAGGGTGTATTTGTTGAATTTTAAACTTTTGGACATGCTGACATCACAATTGACCCGAGATAACCAGTTAAACGGGTCAACTTGGATCGACCACTTTTCAGGTTTCACCAGGTTGGTTATTAAACACTGGTTTTAGTATTAGATAAAAAAAATATATAGGTCGTTTTGTTTGTTATTTTAGATTGGATTTTGGAATAATATTGGGTGTTGAATAGGGTGAGATATGAAGTAAAATTTAACAATCACAAAACCCCATGGTTTGCTAATTAACTAAACCCCCATTTTATAAATTTTTATAAAATGACAAAAACACCCCTACCCACCCATAGTGCCAGATTCCGACCACCATTGGAATTTGGCCGAAAAAATTGTTACGACATAGCATGGTGGATGGCCGGTATGCGCGATATGCTTTTCGAACAGACACACTATCTAGCTGGAAATAGACGGTCGCAAAAGGTCGATTGGCCGTCAGTGACGGCCAAAGATATGCTGTGTTGTTCGGTCAAGATGGTAAGATTTGGCCGTCGTTGACCATCAACGACGGCAGATCTGCTTTTTAGCAGATCCAGTGTGAATCTGATGGAAAAGGACAGATCGGCAATGAGCCATTTTTGGTCGTTTCTACATCGTTGTGAAAGATCTGGCACACTATGGATGGGTAAGTGAGGTGTGTTTTGTTAATTTTTAAACTTTTTTCTAGGGGGGTTTAATCAATTAATAAACTTAAGGGGTTTAAAAGTAATTAAAAAATAGAATAGTATTTTTCAAATGATAAAACAACAAATATTTTGGGAATATGATTGGGATCCCTAGTTTTTTACTATACCTAATAACAGATATAACTTAAAAACAAACTTATAGAAACAAAAGATATTAAAGATTTAAATCTAGAGTAAAATAATGAACATAATTATAATTTTTCCTCAAATTTTTTTATATGTTAAGAACCATGTTATATTTTTTTTTTTTCTAATATTATTATCTTATACCTCTATCTAAGGTTGAAGATGGCAATTGAAATAATGGGGTCTAAAAATCTCTTATATTGAACACAAATAAAAGCCCGAGAGCTTGAAAAGGTCATTCATCAAGCAAGCAAGCAACCAAATGGGATAAGGGAAGTGATTTTTTTTTTTGATAATAAAAGTATTTATGATTCTAGTGTAATCTTTGGCAGTTAGATGATCTTATTCTTACATAAATATAAAATCTTATATGTATTAAAGCTTCTTTAATTTTTAAAAATGATTTATGAGGCTTAAAAAAAAAAAAAAAAAAAGGCGGGGACATCATTTAATTAGATAAAACCAATTTCTTAAAAATACGGAAGTGAAGAGATTGAAAGAGCCACCAACCTCAAGGCGTTTGTTTAGTTGTGAAAGAGGTCTGCTCTCTTCCTTGATTTTTTAGGTTCAAATCTTGAGGTCACCTACCTCAATGCAGTTGCGTACCTACACCCACACGTGATGCTAACTAATCCCGCCAATACCATAATTCAACCAATTATGCACATCCCTTTTAACAATAATTCTACCATTTGGTTACACGAATCACATCCATACAATTATTTATATAAGTCTTTTTCAATCAACTTTTAGTATAATATATTTATAATCATTTTCATCCAATTTTGATATATAAGTGAAGAAAAACTTATAATAATCATTTCGATATAACATCCATTAATAGTCTAAATCTAAAATATGTTTGGAACATTTAAGGTGGTTGTGGATTACACTTTTATTGGACATCAAATTAATTTAAGTTGATGAGAGAAGAAAAAGAGATTAAACAGAAAAAAATAAGATAAACTAATTGATAAACTAAATGAGATATGACAAATCGAGACAAATACAAATAAACCTTGATAAATTAATATCTTTAGAATTATGAAAATTTATTAATTAATCGATATATTATTTAATCGTATAACTTAATAAATTATTAATTTACCAATATATTCTTTATTTTTTTTTCTAAAATATTAAACTTAATGCATGTAAATAAATTTTTGAGAACATTATAGGAAATGACAAAGAAGATGAAGTTGACGACGATAATTCTGTATTGGAGTCTGTCTCGAGCAGAGATGCACTCAAAGCTACAACCACATTATATAATTTTCTTTTGCAATACGAGAACATTACACCAGAGCTTCTTAATGCATCAAAAAAAGTTTGAGATGAGGTTTAAGGAAACATCAATTTCCAAAGGAAACAAGTAACATTGGAGTTATATTTTACAAAGGTCTCATAATTGCGTTATTGATTTATATATCAAGTGATACAAATGTGTGTGTGCGTATTTTTTTTTTTTTAATGTATTATCTTATAAATTTAGTGAATTATTAATTTATCATATTGGTCCTAAGTCAGGATTGACAAAAAATATTACTTAATCGAAGTTATTAATTTATCAAGTACAGTAAAACCTCTCTATAATTATAATAATGAGATCAAATTAATTTATTACTATAGAGAGGTTATAACTCAATAAAGATGTAATTATAAAAATTATTATTTTAATTTCTTATTTTATAATAAAAATTTTAGTAGTATGTATAAAGATTTTAATTCATTATTTTAATAGTCATTTATGTAATTAGACAATAAATGAGAGAAAATGATTTTGAAAATGATAGAAAGAAAATACAAAAGTTTCGTAACAAAAAGTCCTAATAAGCTAGTAAAGGCTATGTTTTTTAATGATAAATTTATCCCTAGTGTTGTGATCAAGATTCTTTCTTAACGCAATTACTTAAATAAATAAATAAATAAATAAATGTTTGAGATTTGTGAATCTCTACTCTATTGGTTCCTGATTTCTTTAAGTTTGAAATTATTGATTATGAAAGTAAGTTTAGTCTTATCCGGTTGGGCGAGTTACATTTTCCCATAAATCTTTTATGAACGTCTCACCAACCCCGGCATCAGTCGTGCTATTGTTCTTGGCGATCGACTGTTTGACCTAGCGATGATTTCATGACGCTTGGTTACGTTTTGGCAACACAACATTTGGCTTGGTTGCATCACTGACGCTAGTCTAGCTTGGCCACCATTTGGCGAGTTCCACCATCAATCTCTAACTTTTCAATATCACGTGCTCACCTGCTTCTTCTGAAATCTGTTCATCAAGTCTTCAGGTCTATATAAGATCCGAAGAAAATTTATTATCCCATCCAATCTGTCTTTCTGAGGCTCTCTTTTCATTGCCAACCTAATACACAAAACAAACTAAAATCAACCATGTCCACCCAGCTCACGGAGAAAAAGACTGCTTGTGTTGTGGGTGGCACTGGATATGTCGCATCTTTGCTCATCAAGCTTTTGCTTCAGAAGGGATATTCTGTCAATACTACCGTCAGAGGCCCAGGTTCTTCTTCTACTTCTCCCCCCTTCTTTAAATATTTGATGAATCCTTTATATGCTTGGAAAGTCTTCCAGTTATGCTTCTTCAATCATCGTTTCATGTATCCAAATGAAAACCCAACCTGTCAAATTTTCAATCTTACCGTTGGATGAGAACAAATTTGTGGGCCTATTTTTGCATAATTTTGCCGGCGACTTACTGATTAGATACCTGTAGTGTTTTTTTATTTTTTCGGTGAGGCATCAATAAAATTTTGGTGGCTATGGCTACGATGTTAAATGTTGAGGTCACATAAAAGCCTGTGGCCGGCCTGTTGGGCTTTTACATAACATTTGAGCTCGAGCAGACACGTAATGGACTATGTACTGTGCTAAGCCCATGTTGTTTTATTATATTGGGCTCATCCTACCCAAAGTACAGCTCGTTCAGACTTTTTAACTTTAAAATGCTAATAATGTTTCGTAATTGTAACTCCTGTGTTCTTTCTCTTTATATAATTTGATAAAACAATGCACTGATGAGAGTCTTACGCAAATGAATGTATGACGTGAATTTGATTGTCGAGTGCAGATGACCAGAAAAAGATCTCTCACCTCATATCCCTACAGGAATTGGGTGAACTAAAAATTTTTGGAGCAGATTTAACTGATGAAGGGAGCTTTGATGTTCCTATTGCTGGTTCTGACATTGTATTCCATGTTGCAACGCCAGTCAATTTTGCTTCTGAAGATCCAGAGGTAGTATAAAATATGCGTTTCTGACTTTCAGCATGATGTAAAATGTACTACTGGATTTTTCATTAACACTGCGGTTTACTAATTTTGTATATAGAATGACATGATCAAGCCTGCAATCCAAGGAGTAGTGAATGTTTTGAAAGCCTGTGCAAAATCGAAAACAGTTAAACGAGTTGTATTGACATCTTCAACTTCTGCTGTGACCATCAATGGCCAAAATGGAACAGGTTTGGTCATGGACGAGAAAAACTGGACAGATGTTGAGTTTTTGTCTTCTGCAAAGCCACCAACCTGGGTAATTTCCAAAATATTTTAGTACTTTAAGTGAGACATTACTAACAAATTTAATCAGATGGTCTAAAATAAGGTAATCTTAATATTGCAGGGGCACCCTGCCTCCAAGACCTTGGCTGAAAAGCATGCCTGGAAGTTTGCTCAAGAAAATAACATTGATCTTATTACTATCATCCCTCCTCTTATAGCTGGTCCTTCTCTTACGCCAGATATTCCTAGCAGCACAGGCCTTGCCATGTGTTTGATAACAGGTATTGAGCTATATCCCCACATGGAAAGACAATATGAATGAAGAATTGGCACATTAAAACATTAACGAAATGGCATTTTAACCTTTTTGCAGGAAATGAATTTCTCACAAACGCTTTGAAGGGTTTGCAAATGCTGTCAGGTTCAATTTCCATAGCACATGTGGAGGATGTTTGCCGAGCACATATATTTTTGGCTGAGAAAGAATCTGCTTCTGGTCGATACATTTGTTGTGCTGAGAATACCAGTGTTCCTGAACTTGCCAAGTTCCTTCACCAAAGATACCCTCGGTACAAAGTTCCAGCTGAGTAAGCCACTTCAACTTTTGTGTGTGTTACAGGATTTAAAATAACATTCTACTGACTCAGTCCTTTAATGTTTGCAAATTGCAGTTTCGGAGACTTCCCTTCCAAGGCCAAGTTAGTGATTTCCTCAGAGAAGCTTATTAGTGAAGGGTTCAGCTTCAAGTTTGGGATTGAAGAAATTTATGACCAAACTCTGGAGTACTTCAAGTCTAAGGGGGTTCTCAATTGAAAAATTGAGGATTTCATTTCCTTAATTTCTCAGTGGCAATAAATTTTTCCCTAATATTCACCTTCTGCAACATGGCTACTGCATTAGCGATCTGAAAGTGGTTAAACAATTTAGTCTGAAATAAATGGGATGAATCTGAGATCTAGTATGAAATAATTATAAAGCAGCCATCAGTCCTTTCTAATTGTACTGTTCAAATCCGCTATTTTATTTTCATTTCCTTAAAAAAAATGTTTAACATAAATTAAGAAGAGATTGACCATTAACTTAAATTAAGGACTGATTGAAAGAGAAGACTATAATTAAATAGAAAGCTAAACATTTTTAACATTTTGTACCAACGAGGCAAGCATTGATAATTGATTATTTATTTTAGAAACAAAATTAAAAACAAAGCATGGAAAAGTTCATGGCATTCAGAAGGGATATTATTAATTTAGGTACAACTTTTTCATAAAATGCTAAAAAACAAACACAAGTTTTAATTTGCTCAATTTAGGGACAAAATAAATAAAAGCTAAATAAAGTCTAATAAAATAGTTTTGTCCAATAAAACACTAATATTTGTCTAAAAATTTGAAACAAAAATAAATATTAAAAAACAAAAAATAAAGAAAAAAGTTGTTGGGCCAACGACACAATGGGCAAGGGTAGCATCGCTAGCTAGGATTTGGCCCGACTTGGCTGGATCTAGGCCGCGGCTCTGGCGTGGCCTCAATCTTGCTATGGGAATGGCAACCTGGTGTGGCCTTGGTCTAGCCAAGTCGACCCAGATTCTGGCTAGTGAGAGTGTGACACTAGCATTTGGTGGCTATGCCACTAGCATGAGGAAAATCCAATGTCTTTTTATTTTTTTATTTTATGTTTTTAAAATTTTAAATTCAATAATAAAAAATAGTTGTCCTTTCTTTGCTAAAATTTTTTGTTAGATTGTTTTTTATTTTAAAAATGGTTTCTCTCACTTTTTTTAAAACTTAAATTATTTTATTCCTTATTTTCTTATTATTTTTAGTATTTAAACTTTGAAATCAAACAAAATTTTTAATTTTTTATCAATTTTTTTTCTTTTTAAATTTAAAAGTGAAAGACTAAAACTAAATAAATAACTAGGTTTATCCAAGTCTTTTTGTTGTTTTTTTGTTAAAAGTAACAATAAGTGTCTCTAATTTGAAAAAGTTACTATTTAGTGTCCCTAAATTGAATAAATTAAAATTAGTGTCTGCTTTGTCCCTAAATTGAACAAAGTAGTTACATTTTAATGTCTCTAAATTTAACAAATTGAAACTTGTACCCGTTTCTTAGCATCTCAGACAAAAGTTGTACCCAAATTAATAATATCCCTATTCAAAATCAATATATTAAGTGTATGGATATGCACAATATGTCATGAGCTGAGGAGGCCCAACTCCCATCTCTCAACCCAGGGGAGAAGGAGTGGGTCAAATTACAAACAATAACATCCTTATAAATGAAATTATAAATTGATATATAAAATATACTTATTGGAAACATTCCAAAGCTGAAAAGGGTCAGTCATATTTAACTTAAACCCATGTTACCACTTGACCATTTGCTTCTGCCGAAGCAGAGAAATCAGTTGAATCAATCTTAATGGTACATTAGTACCTGCCCCATAACACCAACTAAGAAATGAGGGGAGCAAATTTCTGGAATCATAACAGTAAGCGTCAGAAAAATCAGAACTTCATATCTGCATGAAAGGAAAACAAATCCTGCCATATTCAATATTTGTAGCTAGAAAATTTACTTACAACAAACAGTTGTAGTTAAACAGGCAACAACCACAACCTCAACCCATTTGCGACTGCATCAACAGCACGAAAACAAAGTGTTAAACTTGCATTATATAGTTAAACAAGAGAAATAGTTTAAGAAAAAATTTCCATCCACATTTAGAGAGCCTAAAAAATAAGTTTCGAACTTCAATAAAGAAGGAAATGGACAACCTTAACAACTGGCTTGCCTGTGTTAGAGTTTGCCAATAGCTTTGCAATCCCTTGCATCTATGCACGAGCAGCTTTTCCCGCAGCTGACCTTTCAAACTCTGTGCTTTGTGTTTTTCTTATTAGCTTCACAAAGAGGATGCATTAAGGTAAATATTACACATACGAAACCTCTCTCTCGCTCAAGTTGAGGTGATCACTGTTCACCTGAGATTGGGGAATGTGGTGGCTAGGGTTTTAAAAATTGAAAGGAAATTTGAAGAAAATTTTGGGTTTGTATTTTCAGAAGAAAAAAAAATGGAATTGATTTAGGATTTGAGTGTGGGAAAATAAAATTTGAAATTTAGGGTGGGAATTTTTTTTTTTTTTTTTAAAAAAATTTTTGAGAATGATGTGGCAGATGAGGTGATAACTGCCACATCAGATGTCATTTCATGTTGTAAGGGAGTGTTATATGTGTAGTATTATTGTATTGGAAATACAAAAATACTACGTTTATAATCTCTTTTTACAAATTTTCTCTCATAACCTTGACATGATAGCTTGTGATTGGTTAGCTCACAAATGGGCAGACGAGACCCATTTGCGAGTTGACCAATTGTAGATGCAACCAAAAATAATTCCATATGCAATATCCATAGACAAAAAATTGATCCTAATAACTATGAAATATGAATAAAATTCTGTAAATACAAACTCTATTGGCCTACTTTTCAAACCACTCTCCACTAATGTAGAATAATCACATAACTTTCTATCATTAGGACTTTGTTGAGTTTGTAACGTAGGCTAAGGTATTGTGTTATGAAAGAAGGGATAGGAATCAAACAAAATAAGAGGATAATCTTACTTAATTTTTTCTTTATTTGTGTCTAGGTTTCCTTTTTGTTTTTGTTGTCTTTTGTGTTTTTAGTTAGTAAATGCAAGGTTGTGGGTAATTGGAAGAAGAACTATTTCCACACGTCGATATAGTAGATTTAATTGGCAAAAAGAGGAAGGAACCAGAATTTTCTAAAGAATCTTCAGGGTCTGATCCTGTGAGATTGGGGTCACTGATAATCTGCTGGATCTGCACGCATGAAGAGACAAGCGTAAAGCTTGTGGAAAACACCGGGATGATATTTGTCATAGGCACTGCGACACTCAAGTCAGCAAGGCTGAAAAAGATTATTTAATAAGAATTAAGGGAAAAAAAGATTACCAAAAGTCTTGTTGGAGGCCAAGACTAAGACGAAAGTATAACATCCTTGGAAGCAAGAAGTGGAGATTGAATGAATTATGAGAGGGCAAGCCTCTGTTAATATCGTGAATCTAAGAGGTTGGAATCCTAGTAGGACACTGAGTCTTACTTTGAGAGATAATCACTATCAAGAAAGAAATATGATTTCTTGCCCTCATCAGATTAAGTTTACTAGTTTGAATAAGATTCAGAATCTTAATAGAAGAGGAAATAAAATGGGATTCTGATTTCGTATTTATAGACTACTGTAGGGTAATAGGCCGAAATCTAGTTTATCTTAAGTTGTAGAATAGCCCAACTCATAGAGTGGGCAATTCACAAGGTGACTTTAAAATAGGCCCAATCGGAATTAGGCTAAAGCCTTGGGCCGTGACATGTTTATTTCGTTATTGGGCCTCGTTAGGCCCAAGACGATTTTTGCCCATACACCAATTGTAAGCTGTCACGTTGCCTATACACCAAGGTGTAGTATTACTTTTGGAAATATTCCAAAGTTGAAGAAGGTCATTTATCTACAATTAAACCCATCTCACCACTTTTTTGTTAAAATGGAAAGTGTTGTAATTTGTCATAAAGTATTCAGTCTTTTTATTAGAGAGTCAAGCGAGTGACACAAGAAGTGACCAAGAGATTGACAAGAGCACTCCTCATGAAATTAAGCTTCCAGATTTTTATTTCACAATTCATAAGGCTTCAAGTTGTCAAATTTGTGTGGGTGCGTTGGTTGACTTTCCAAAACTTGTGATTGTAAGTGTGTTGTTACTTTGAATTAGACCTGAGCAGGGACCAATCCCAACTGGGCCAGGGTCTGGGCTCGATTGGGACTAGTCGCTCATGGACCTAGGATCGGTCCTAGGCCCATGAGAAATTTGAGGACTCGGACCGGTCCCTAGAACCGGTCATGGGCCCATAGGACCGATCCTATGGGCTTGAAAAATTGTTTTTCAACCCCCAATTTTTTTTATATATAAAGGCCAAAAAAATTATGTAGGGGGTTTTATGTAATTTTTAGGGGCGTGGAAAATTTATTTCCACCCTAAGAGATTAGTAAATTTTTAATTAATTTTAAAAAATAATAAAATAATAAATAAATTAATGGTTAATTATAATTAATAATTATTTATAAATATGAGGATTTAAATTTAAACTTTAAAGAGATAATTTAATTAATTAATTTTAACATAAATATAATATTCACACAACCACACAGTCACACTTCACAAATAAACAATTAAATAAATTTGTTTTTATTAAATTATCATCATCAACAATATTTACATTGTTCAAATCTATGTTCCTGAAGAGTTCGAGTGGTTTAGGATCTTCAGAGTGCTGTTATAGTCTTCTCTCTACATGAATCCAATTCCGTAAATATGTTATCACTTCAATCAATTCATTGGTTAAAGAATATCTTTTGTCTTCAACAAACCGGCCACTCGTTGAGGATGCTGGCTAGGATGCAATTATAGAGACCAGCACAGATAAAATGTCACGTGCCATTTGGGTTACAATGGGGAATTGACTTTGATGTTGTTTCCACTATTGAAGCACATACATCTCACGTTTCTCCTTCTTCGTTATGTAGGACATGTCCATTTATAGGTAGCGATTCAGCTCATTTGATCCATGTATGTATGCACCAGAGCTGCTACTTTCACCGCCATGTTCCATTACATCCACATGCTCGATTTTTGATAGCTGTCTTCATCAAGGTCTTGTTAGTTGTCTCTACTAAACATTCGAGTTCCATTGTACCTGCTCTGATATAAAGAAAAAATGTTTTCCAATTTTTGCTTAAAGTTAATCAAATAATACTTATAATTATGTCCTAAATGTTAGCCTATCTCAATAACTATACAATTAACTACGCGTAATTTAAAGCTATGATGCCTAATCTATATAAGAATGAAATATCTAACCAATATTTCTCGTATTTTTTTTTCTATCTTTGAAACAATATCTATTAAGACGTCATTATATCTACATTTTGCAAAAGTTTTAGAAATTTAAAATAAAATATCTAACGTTAAATTAGTAGTAGGATAATAAATACCATTTAATGTATAAGTGAATTCATAAGAGACTTTTAAGAAATGAATAAAAAAGTTCACAAACCATCTAATCATCATAGCTGACAACTTCTTGCAGATTCTTCTAGTTAACGAAATCTGTAATTTGTCTTGCGTTTGGTAAAGCTTTTTCTAACATCAAGTAGGTGGAGTTCCAACATAGAAGCATGTTTATATATAACTTCAAAGGTCAACCGGTGGATCCTCTTGCTTACAATATTTGATGTACTCCTGCCATCTTTTCTTGCTACTGCCGACGATGAAGTCAATAGACGCGCGCACACTTTCAATCTCCGAATTTATAGCTTCTAAACTTGCTTTAATAATCAAATTCATGATGTGGCAAACACATCTCTGGTGAAAAAATCTGCCTTCACCATGCGGATCTAATCTCTTTTCAATTAAAGAGATACTGCAATGTTAGCAGTTGCATCATCTAGCGTTAGCGCTACAACTCTATCAGTTAGTACATATTATTGCAAAACTTCAAGTATTGTAAAATAAATAGTGTCAACATTATGTGCAGTTATAATGGTCTAAAAGCTATCAATTTTTGTTGTAAACCCCATCCATGATCTAAGTGATGTATTGTGACAATTAAAAAATCTGTTTTTAATCTAAAAGCCCATATGTTTGAAGTAAATGCAATAAATATATTCCTAAAATTTTGAAATTCATTTTTAAGTTGAATATTTATTTTTTATAAAGTTTTAGTATGTCTCTTCTACTTATACTTCTAATAACAAGGGTATATGCTGAACAAAATACAGTTTGAATCAAGTGAATAAAAAAAGGATTCTCAGATAAAGAAAGGGGAGAGTCTGTAGCAACTATGGATTTTGCTATTTCCTCTCATGCTTGGAGTGCATGAAATTGCCATGTTGACAGAGTTGAGGATTGTAGATTAAAATTAAGTTGAGTTTGAATGTGCCTACCTAGTTTGGTTGAAGATGAACCGAACAGATGCATTATTTAGGGGTGCTTATTTTCCAAATATTGTCGTATTGTCGAAGTCCTCTTTTTAGTGCCAATAATGGTTCTATAAAAATTACATACCCGCACGATTTTTCCCCCTTCCCATTCGTCTTTGCCCATTTTAATTTGGTAAAGTGTCGCCATACATCGGACACGATCCTCTGTGACGGTCAGGGGGGTTGGGCCATGGAGGCGCAACTCGCTTGTATTTGGCTACATCCCGTCTCAGCTGATTTTGGTTGTTGTCGTTGAATTGTAGTTGCTGCTTCTGGAAATGGTGAAAATTGATCGAACTCTTCCATTTCTTTGGTTGATGGAATGTAGAACTTATTTGATCCTTCCATTATGAATTTATGATAAAATAATAAATAATCAAAATTAAAAAAATTAAATAATAATATGAATAAGAGATGATATTGAAAAACAGAAAAAATATAAATAAATTATAAATATAAATATAAATTAAATTGAAGAAAATATGAATGAAATTGGATTGGGGTAGAGAGATTGAGAGTTGGTGTGAAAAAATTGGAAGTGTAAGGGACGGACCGTTGGCTTCTGTATTAATTGTTTTTTTTTTTTTTTTTAAATTGAAATACCAATTTAACCCTTAATAGTTTGTCAATTTTAAAAGTTTTAAAGGGTTTTTGGATATTTTACAAAAGATTTTTTTTGAAATTAAGCAAAAGGGTTTGGGACTACGCGCTCAAGGACCAATCCTTTGGGTCGGGTTTTTCACGCATAGAGAGGAGAAACATTAATATGCGGCCGTGGCCCGCATGTTCCCTTGTCATCCAAGACTTTTATATTTTGAAAATAAATGGAATTGTTCTAATCTACGGTTACATCCCCAATCCCACGTTCATGGAAATTGGTATTTTCAGGAGGAAGAAAAATGGGGAAGGTCTTCCGTAAAACATCCCTTTAATATAGTTACATGGAAAGGGTTCTTAGTAAATGTTTTCACAATATACAACGTCAGGAATTAGGATGGTAATGATTATTTCTAAATTATGTCCATCCCTAAACCACTTTTCCTTTAAAAAAATATGAAGATGTTAATATTATTAATACGGTATCAACCATGACGATATGACTCAATGAGTGAATGGAAATTCAGAATCTACACAAAGAAACTTATGATAATGAAAACATGTGTTAGATATACATGTATTATTTTAAGGAAAACATGTGTGTGATAATGAGAAAAACAAAATCTATACGAAGAACCTTATAGGACAAGTCAACGTCAGCAGAGAATTCAAATACGTATTAATTAGGTTTGGTGTTGACGCTTGATTTTGGACGCCAACGACTCGCACGTGGGAAACGCTGAGCTGACTCAGGAGACACACGTGATGGATCCATGAGATTTGAATATGGAGCTGAGATTATATATTTTGCAGAAAATATAAATAAAAGATTGGCAAAATGGGTTTTTATAGTGGTTCGGATGCTCAACAAGCGACTCCTACATCCACTGTTATTTTATTGATCTCTCACTATTTCTATGATTTTGCCCGTAAGGCATACAAAGATGAAGAAATACAGTGTTTTTACAGAGAGAAAGAATTGAAGCTAAATCTCAGCCCAGCCACCAGCCTCTCTTCTTCGGGAAGAGAAATGCCCATTTACTCACATTTGCACTCAATGCCATGAGAGCTTTTGCAAACTGCCTTGACACATGGAAGGCTCTCGTTCATTCATCTCTTTGAAATGAGATAAAGTTGGTGAGAATATCTTTGGAGATATGGGCTTGGCAGCTGGTACAGAGAGACATTAATTGTGCTGACATAGGCTTGACTTTTTGAGGCATAACATTTGGATGCTGCATTAACTCTATTAGTGCAATATATCAATAGTTATGTGGATTGAGGATAGTCAAGGAAGATAATTCAAATACGTATCAATCGTGTACAGAAAAAATGGAAGATTATGTTATGATAATGAGAATCAATTTGTGTTACAAACAAGAGATCTCTGATTGACTGATATTAATGTCGTGTTTATGAAGATGATACACATGGGTCTATTGAATACATTATTCATATCCTTTCTCAACACCTAATTCCTCCTATTTGCGATTTGTTGGTTAATCAGTGAGATTAAAATATTGCCAACTCTCTTAAAGGTTCAAGGATTTGATGATATTTTGAGTAATATTTCATGTACAAATTAATTATAAAAACTATTTTATATAAAATATTGTGACAACCCACAACCCTACCTCTTTGATATATCAAATAATACTAGAAATACAAGTTTTTTATACAAACTTTTCTATAAAAACCGATATGACAAAAAATAATTAGACGAGATTGTTTAAAAGTCAAGCCTATAAATGTTGAATTAATATAAACAAATGATGTGGCAATAAAAAAGTTGTGTACTATACCCAGAGACGTAGCCATGATTTTTAGTGAGGGGGTTTAAAACATATAAGTTGATAAATTTATAATAAAATATATACTGAAGTAATAAGTATAAATTTTTTTTTTTTAAAAGTTATACATATCAAATTATCAATTCTATAATTGTCATCAACGATTTTTCATATTACGAACATGTTGCATAATTGCTTTATTGACAATTTTATCAAATATATATATCTCTCTCAATATATGTAATAAGACAATCATTTAACAATTGATCTCCCATTTGATTATGTAGTCGATTTTTCACAATCTTCATTGCAGAAAATGCTCTTTCAACACTTGCAGTTGCAACATGTAATATCAATGCTAATTTTACAAGTAAATAAACCAAGTGATACTTTCACAAGTGTCTAAATTAAAGATAACTCTGTTATTATATTTTGGTGTAATATTTTAAAAAATTTATGATAACAAAAAAATTAAAATAATACTAAAAATACATAATGCATAATATTGATTAAGATGTTTTAGTCAGTGTTTTAAAACCTAGTCGGGTTAACTGATTTAACTAGGACCCGAAGCCTTCACCTGGCCGGGTACCCAATTTCAATTATTCACCTAAGCTCTAGATTGACAATCGGCAATGGGTGAGCATACAGTGACAGGGATGTTGGGGGTTTTGAAGAAGAAGTATTGGTGAGTTGAAAGGTAGTGAAGGAGATGATTTCCAGTGAGTGAAACGATCGAAAATGCAAAAGTTTTGTGGTGGCAATAGTGGCCTATTGTCAACGATTGGTAGGGCGAACATGAGAGGGTGAGATGAGTTTTGGTCAAGAGCCGAGGGAAGTATTTTTGTGGTGATGGGAAAGGTTGTCGATTAGAGCTGGGCATTTGGGACCGGGCCCAAAAGCCCAGTTCTAAAACCTGGTCCTAGGTCCGGTCCTCTTATCACCACCGGACCTAGGAGGCCTAGTCCCAAAACGGGACCAGGCCTAAGGAGGAGGGCCCTGGCCCTCCTCCAAGGCCCGAGCCTGGGACAGGTCCCAAGCCTAGGCCCAAAAAAATTTGTATTTTTTCAATGTAGTCCCCTGCCAAATTACATAAAACCCCCTGTTAATTTTAAATAGATATAAATTACGAGGGCTAAAATTTTTTTTACAAAATTTATAAAAAAAAAATCTTCCAAGTCTAAAAAATTTATAAAATTTATAAATTTTACTCCTAAAAAATACTAAAAACCCCCTATAAAATTTCGTTTTGCCCCTAAAATATAAAAAAATTGAGGGGAGAAAATGAAATTGTCCAAGGCCCATGGGACCGGTCCTGGGCCCATGGGACCAGTCTCGACCAGGCCTAAGGCCTGGTCCGGGTCCTGGTTTTTCTTATGGGCCTGGGACATGAGTGACTGGTCCTATTTGGGACCAGTCCCAAGGGACCAGTCCCAAACGGGCCCAGGCCTAGGCCCGCAAGGGATCGGTCTCTTGCCCAGCTCTATTGTCGATGCTAAAAATAGGCCTATTTGGCTTGGGTTATAGACACCGGCGGTGGTGAGATCTGGCTGAAATCAAAGCGATTTCAGCCAGATCTTGGACAGATTTTTTGGGGAATGACTTAAAGGATGAGTGAGATTGCATTTGGTGTGTCGCTGTTGCCAATTAGTCGATTGTCAATTTGCATTTTGAGTATGTTTGCTGGATTTCAATCTTATAAGGACTAAGTGCAATTTTTAGGGGTGTATTTTTTGAATTTTAAACTTTTGGACATGTTGAACACACCCCCTAATTTGACTCGCAGATCAAACCAGTTAAATGGGTCAACCCAGGACCCGGCTACTTTGACGGGTTTCACCCTAGGTTGGTTATTAAAACACTGATTTTAGTGTTGAGATAAAAGTAAAATATCATAGGGTCCGTTTGTTTTGTTATTTTAGATTGGATTTTGGGAATAATATTGTGTAGTTGAATAGGGTGAGTATTACGAAGTAAAATTTAAAAATTCACAAAAAACCCCCTAGGTTTGCTAATTTTACTAAACCCCCCATTTAATAAAAATTTTATAAAATGATAAAAACACCCCTAGCCACCCACAGTGCCAGATTCCGACCACCACCACTGAAATTTGGCCGAAAAATGGCGTTATGACATAGACTAGTCGGATCTGGCTGGTCGTGCATCAATATGGCCTTTTCCGACCAAATCCGCCACTAATCTAGCTGGGAAAGGCCAGATCTGGCCGTAGACGGTCGCAAAAGGTTAGATTTGGCCGTCAGCGACGGCCAAAGATATGACTGTCGTTGTCGGTCAATGATGGTCAAGATTTGGCCATCGTTGACCATCACCAACGACCATATCTGGCCTTTTCCAACCAGATCCAATGTGGATCTGATCGGAAAAGGACAAATCGGCGAATGAACGACCATTTTCGGTCGTTTCTACATCGTTGTGATAGATTCCGGCAACCACCATTGGTGGTTGCCGGAATTTGGCAACTTTGAGTGGGTGGGGGTGTTTTTGTTAATTTTTAAACTTTTTTCTAGGGGGTGTTTAATCAAATTAATAAACTTAAGGGGTTTAAAAGTAATTAAAAAATAGAATAGTATTTCTCAAATGATAAAACAAATAAATATTTTGGGAATATGATTGGGATCCATAGTTTTTTACTTATACCTAATAAACAGATATAACTTAAAAAACAAACAAACTTTATAGAAACAAAAGATATTAAAAGATTTCAAATCTAGAGTAAAATAATGAACATAATTATAATTTTTCCTCAAAATTTTTGAATATGTATAAGAACCATTGTTAATATATATATATTTTTTCGAATATTATTATCTTATACCCTATCTAAGGTAGAAGATGGCAATTGAAATAATGTGGTCTAAAAATTACTTCTCTTATGTTGACACAAAATAAAAGCCCGAGAGCTTGAAAAGGTCATTCACAAGCAGCAAGCAACAAAATGGGATAAGGGAATTGATTTTTTATTTTGATAATAAAGTATTAATGATCTAGTGTAATCTTTGGTAGTTGATGATCTTATTCTTACATAAATATAAATCTTATATGTATTAAAGCTTCTTCATTTTTAAAAATGATTTATAAGGCTTAAAAAGAAATAGGTGGGGACATCATTTAATTAGATAAAACCAATTTCTAAAAATACGGAAGTGAGAGATTGAAAGAGCCACCAACCCAAGGGGTTTGCTTAGTTGAAAGAGGTGTGCTCTCTTCCTTGATTTCTTATGTTCAAATCTTGAGTCACCTATCCAATGCATATTGTATCTTATCCGGTTCATCGGGTTTATAGGATATTTAATAGACCCTGAAGATATTGAGGTGTACGTAATTTGGCCAAACCATCTCGGTTACCAAGTGTCCTAAGACTATGGAGCAAGTTAATGCCTAGAGCCAATGGCCACACAAAAAGGTACAACTTATAAGATGGAGACACAAGGATAAGAGATAAATCCTATATGAGAGCATCAATTATTGTTACCGTACTGTGTTTCTCTACTCTCACAAATATTCTATCGAGCCGTTTTATACTTTTTGTGATTTAAGGGTAATATTTCATCTAATAAGCGATATAGTAGCCACTAAGTGCTGGTGGGGGCATGACGTAAAGAGTCCCTACTGACATAAAAATTATATGTATCCCTTTTTTTTTGTATTTATCACGAAAGCCCCATTCTCTATAAAAGTATTTAAGTCTTGAGTAATACTACAATACATCATTTTCATACAATATTCTCATACAATATTATGTAATATATGATTAGCTAATTTAAATTAAAATTAAACTTTCACCTAATCATATCTTGCCACATAATGTTGTATGAGAATGATGTATATGTGTATTATTTTTAGTCTTTGGCTGCCTATTTGTTCCCTGTTTTTTTTTTTTTTTTTTGGGGCTTAGCTTTGATTATTGTTTTTTCAAATGATTGAATATAGAGTACATCAATAAAAACAAGCAATATATTTTATAATTTCAAAATTGAAAGTTTTTTTCTCTTGTACTAAATTCTTCATTTATTCAAGTTTTTAATTTTATGCTCAAATTTTCATACTTTTAATCTTCAATTTTTTTTTTTATATTTCAAATTTTCTTTTAATTTGCCTCCACAAAATAAAAATCCTGACTCCATCACTAAAAATAGTGTGAATAGGTCGAAGTGTGGATGCAACTAATTATTCTTGTTTATTAAGTGAAAGACTCGGGAACTAACGTTCCATATTTGCTTTGAAAAATTAGATAAGGTCGAATTGTCCATTTTGACAATGTTGCAGTTGAGTTGTCACACTCTACCTACACCCACACGTGATGCTAACTAATCCCGCCCATACCATGATTCAACTAATTATGCACATCTCTTTTAACAATAATTCTACCATTTGGTACAATTATTTATATAAGTCTTTTTCAATCAACTTTTTAGTATAATATATTTATGATCATTTTCATCCAATTTTGATATATAAGTGAAGAAAAACTTATACAAATCATTTCGATATAACATCCATTAATAGTCTAAATGTAAAATATTTTTGGAACATTTAAGGTGGTTGTTGATTACACCTTTAGTGGACATCAAATTAATTTAAGTTGACGAGAGAAGAAAAAGAGATTAAACATAAAAAAATAAGATAAAATAATTGATAAACTAAATGGGATATGACAAACTGAGACAAATACGTTAAACCTCGATAAATTAATATCTTTAGGATTATGAAAATTTATTAATTAATCGATATATTATTTAATCGTATAACTTAATAAATTATTAATTATCAATATATTATTTTTTTTTTTCTAAAATAGTAAACTTAATGCATGTAAATAAATTATTGAGAACATCATGGGAAATGACAAAGAAGATGAAGTTGACAACGATAGTTCTGTATTGGAGTCTGTCTCGAGCATAGATGCACTCAAAGCAACAACCACATTATATAATTTTCTTTTGCAATACGAGAAGACTACACCAGAGCTTCTTAATGTATTAAGAAAAGTTAAAGATGAGGTCTAAGGAAACATTAATTTCCAGAGGAAACAAGTAATATTGGAGTTATATTTTACAAAGGCCTCATAATTACGTTATTGATTTATATATCAAGGGGTACCAATGTGTGTGTGTGTGTGTGTGTGTTTTTTTTTTTTTTTTTTTTTAATGTATTATCTTATAAATTTAACGAATTATTAATTTACCATATTGATCCCAAGTCGGGACCAACCAAAAATATTATTTAATCGAAGTTATTAATTTATCAAGTACAGTAAAACCTTTCTGTAGTTATAATGATGAGATTAAACTAATTTATTACTATAAAGAGGTTATAATTCAATAGAGGTGTAGTTATAAAAATTATTTTTTTATTTTTTATTTTATAATTCAAATTTTAGTAGTATGTATAAGAATTTTAATTCATTATTTTAATAGTCATTTCTACAATTAGACAATAGGAGAGAGAAAATTATTTTGAGTATAGATAGTAAGAAAATACAAAAAAATTCATGACAAGAAGTTCTAATAAGCAAGTAAAGTCTATGTTTTTTTATGACAAATTTATCCCTAGTGTTGTGATCAAGATTCTTCTTTAACGCAATTACTTAAATAAATAAATAAATGTTTGAGATTTGTGAACCTCTACTCTATGAAAAATAATAGAGACACCGAGAGTAGTGCACCAAATAATGTGGCGAAATCCTGATCATCTATTAATTATAACTGAATATTAATTGACGGTCAGGGCTGTGTCACGTTATTCGGTACACAAATTCGATATACTACTCCCGATGATTGTAGCATTACTCAATACTCTATTGCTTCTTGATTTCTTTAAGTTTGAAATTATTAATTATGAAAGTGAGTTTAGTCTTATCCGGTTGGGCGAGCTACATTTTCCCACAAATCTTTTATGAATATCTTACCACCCCTGGTTTAGAAAGCTATCAACTTCACACCCAATTTCGAATTCAAACCTTAATATTAAAAGTAAAAGGGTATTATTGTTGTCTTTTTTCTCAGTATTTATTGTTAATTAAAAAACCCTATAAAATAAACCCTAGTATTTATTACAGTCCCATAAAAAAAAAAAAAAAAAAAACCACACCAGCATCAATCGTGTTATTGTTTTTGGCGATCGACTGTTTGACCTAACTATGATTTGATGATGCTTGTCGTTGCTTGGTTACGTTTTGGCAACACAACATTTGGGTTGGTTGCATCACTGATGCTAGTCTAGCTTGGCCACCATTTGGCGAGTTCCACCATCAATCTCTAACTTTTCAACCGTGAATAATTTTTTATGTTTGTAACTTGAATTTTT
Source organism: Pistacia vera (assembly GCF_008641045.1). Taxonomy (NCBI): domain Eukaryota; kingdom Viridiplantae; phylum Streptophyta; class Magnoliopsida; order Sapindales; family Anacardiaceae; genus Pistacia; species Pistacia vera. The sequence continues at coordinate 47,743 of NW_022195161.1, read as the reverse complement.
TTGCATATATTTTGTTTTGGATAATTGGTCATAATTTTGGTTTTGGGTGCTTTAGATATGGTGAATGAGTATGTTTTAGTGTTGAATGTTAATGGATTGGACTTCAATTTGGATTTTTGGAAGAATAAGGACTTAATTAAACTAATTTGCTATTAGTTTTCGATTAGGATTATTATTTTTAAGATAATTTGGGTTAGACTAATAGATAATGATTAATGAAATATTTTAGTGATTAAAGCCGGTCAACCCTGAATTTGAATGGACGGAGACTGACGATGACTAGAATATTGGATAAACGGAGACTAATTATGGTTCTCAACTTGAGGGTAATAAAAGTTATTTAACAAAAGATAGGGTGGGAAAATGTAATACTGCCTATCCGGTATTCATAATGAATTTATTTAATTTCATGGTACTAAAAACAGGGTTGAGTCGTTGGTGGTGCTTGAGCAGAATATCACGTGCTCACCTGTTTCTTCTGAAATCTGTTCATCAAGTCTTCAGGTCTATATAAGATCCGAAGACAATTTATTATCCCATCGAATCTGTCTTTCTGAGGCTCTCTTTTCATTGTCAACCTAATACACAAAACAAGAAATAAAACAAACTAAAATCAACCATGTCCACCCAGCTCACGGAGAAAAAGACTGCTTGTGTTGTGGGTGGCACTGGATATGTCGCATCTTTGCTCATCAAGCTTTTGCTTCAGAAGGGATATTCTGTCAACACTACTGTCAGAGGCCCAGGTTCCCTTCTTTAAATATTTGATGAATCCTTTATATGCTTGGAAATTCTTCCAGTTATGCTTCTTCAATCATCGTTTCATGTATCCAAATGAAAACCCATCCTGTCAAATTTTCAATCTTATCGTTGGATGAGAACAAATTTGTGGGCCTGTTTTTGCATAAATTTGCCAGTGACTTGATGATTAGATGCCTGTAGTGTTTTCGCTTTCGGTGCGGCATCAATAAAATGGCTTCAAGATGTTAAATGTTGAGGTCACGTAAAAGCCTGTGGACGCCCTATTGAGCTTTTACATAAAATTTGAGCTCGAGCAGACACATAATGGACTTTGTACTGTGCTAAGCCCATATTGTTTTATTATATTTGGGCTCATCCTACCCAATTACACCTCTTTCAGACTTTTTACTTTAAAATGCTAACAATGTTTCGTAATAGTACTCCTGTGTTCTTTCTCTTTATATAATTTGACAAAACAATGCACTGATGAAGTCTAATTCTACCCGTTATGCAAATGAATGTCTGACGTGAATTTGTTGTGTTGCGATAACCAGAAAAAGATCTCTCACCTCATATCCCTACAGGAATTGGGTGCCTAAAATTTTCGGACAGATTTAACATGAAGGGAGCTTTGATGTCCCTATTGCTGGTTCTGACATTGTATTCCATGTTGCAACGCCATCAATTTTGCTTCTGAAGATCCAAGGTAGTATAAAATATGCGTTTCTGACTTTCAGCGATGTAAAATGTACAACTGATTTTTCATTAACACTGCTGTTTACTAATTTTGTATATAGAATGACATGATCAAGCCTGCAATCCAAGGAGTGGTGAATGTTTTGAAAGCCTGTGCAAAATCGAAAACAGTTAAACGAGTTTTATTGACATCTTCAGCTGCTGCTGTACCATCAATGGCCAAAATGGAACAGGTTTGGTCAGGGACGAAAAAACTGACAGATGTTGAGTTTTTGTCTTCTGCAAGCCACCAACCTGGGTAATTCCAAAATAGTTTAGTACTTTAAGGTGACACATTACTAACAAATTTAATTAGATGGTCTAAAATAAGGTAATCTTAATATTGCAGGGGTACCCTGCCTCCAAGACCTTGGCTGAAAAGCATGCCTGGAAGTTGCTGAAGAAAATAACATTGATCTTATTACTATCATCCCTTCTCTTATGGCTGGTCCTTCCCTTACGCCAGATATTCCTAGCAGCACAGGTCTTGCATGTTTTTGATTACAGGTATTGAGCTATATCCCCACATGAAAGACAATCTGAACGAAGAATGGCACATTAAAACATTAACGAAATGGCATTTTAACCTTTTTGCAGGAATGAATTTCTCACGAACCTTTGAAGGGTATGCAAATGCTGTCAGGTTCAATTTCCTAGCACTGTGGAGGATGTTTGCCGAGCATATATTTTGGCTGAGAAAGATCTGCTTCTGGTCGATACATTTGTTGTGCTGAGAATACCTTGTTCCTGAACTTGCCAAGTTCCTTCACCAAAGATACCCTCAGTACAAAGTTCCAACTGAGTAAGCCACTTCACTGTTGTGTGTTACAGGATTTAAAATAACATTCTACTGACTCAGTCCTTGAATGTTTGCAAATTGCAGTTCGAGACTTCCCTTCCAAGGCCAAGTAGTGATTTCCTCAGAGAAGCTTATTAGTGAGGGTTCAGCTTCAAGTTTGGGATTAAAAAATATGACCAAACTCTGGAGTACTTCAAGTCTATGTGGTCTCCATTGAAAAATTGAGGATTTCATTTCCTTAATTTCTCAGTGGCAATAAAATTTTCCTTAATATTCACCTTCTGCAGCATGGCTACTGCATTAGTGATCTGAAAGTGGTTAAACAATTTAGTCTGAAATAAATGGGATGAATCTGAGATCTAGTATGAAATAATTATAAAGCAGCCATCAGTCCTTTCTAATTGTACTGTTCATTAAGAAGAGATGGCAATAATTAAATAGAAAGCTAAACATTTTTAACATTTTGTACCAACGAGGCAAGTATTGATAATTGATTATTTATTTTAGAAACAAAGCATGGAAAGTTCACGGTATTCAGAAGGGATATATTATCAACTTTTTCATAAAACAAACACAAGTTTTAATTTGCTCTATTTAGGGACAAAGTAATTAAAAGCAAAATAAAGTCTAATAAAATAGTTTTGTCCAATAAAACACTAATACTTGTCTAAAAATTTGAAACAAAAATAAATATTAAAAAACAAAAAATAAAGAAAAAAGTTGTTGGGCCAACGACACAATGGGCAAGGGTAGCATCGCTATCTAGGATTTGGCCCGGCTTGGCTAGATCTAGGCCGCTGCTCTCGCGTGGCCTCAATCTTGCTATGGCTATATTATGGCCACGCTAGAATGGCAACCTGGTGTTGCCTTCGTCTAGCCAAGTCGACCCAGATTCTGGCTAGTGACACTAGCTTTAGGCGACCGTGCCACTGGCATGAGGAAAAACGAATGTCTTTTTTTATTTTGTGTTTTAAATTTTAAAATTTTAAAATTCAAAAATTCAAAAATAAAAAATAGTTGTCCTTTCTTCACGTAGAGTTTTTTGTTCGATTGTTTTTAATTTCAAAAATGGTTTTTCTCGCTTTTTTTTTTTTAAATTTAAATTATTTTATTCCTCATTTTCTTTTTATTATTTTTAGTATTTAAACTTCGAAATCAAACAAAATTTTTAAATTTTTATCAATTTTTTTTTCTTTTTAAATTTTAAAGTGAAAGACTAAAGCTAAATAAATAACTAGGTTTATCCAAGTCTTTTCGTTGTTTTTTTCGTTAAAAGTAACAATAAGTGTCTCTAATTTGAAAAAGTTACTATTTAGTGTCCTTGAATTGAATAAATTGAAATTAGGGTCCGTTTTGTCCCTAAATTGAACAAAGTAGTTACATTTTAATGTCTCTAAATTTAACAAATTGAAACTTGTACCGGTTTCTTAGCATCTCATAAAAAAGTTGTACCCAAATTAATAATATCCCTATTCAAAATCAATATATTGAGTGTATGGATATGCACACTATGTCATGAGTTGGGGAGGCCCAACTCCCATCTCTCAACCCAGGGGACAAGCCATGGCCCATGAACTTAAGGTAAGTGGGTCATATTACAAACAATAACATCCTTATAAATGAAATTATAAATTGATATATAAAATATACTTATTGGAAATATTCCAAAGCTGAAGAGGGTCATTCATATTTAACTTAGAAATCAGTTGAATCAATCTTAATAGTACATTAGTACCTGGCCCATAACACCAACTAAGAAGTGAGAGGAGCAAATTTCTGGAATCATCAGATATTAATGCCAAAGGATATCATGACAGAATGTCCATCTAGAATCTAACAATAAGTGTCAGAAAAATCAGAACTCCATATCTGCATGACAGGTAAAGAAATCCTGCCATATTCAATATTTGTAGGTAGAAAGTTTACTTACAACAAACAGTTGTAGTTAAACAGGCAACAACCACAACCTCAACTCATTTGCGACTGCATCAACAGCATGAAAACAATGTGTTAAACTTGCATTATATAGTTAAACTTGCATTATATAGTTAAACAAGAGAAATGGTTTAAGAAAAAATTTCCATCCACATTTAGAGAACCTAAAAAAAAGTTTCAAACTTCAATAAGAAAGGAAACGGACAACCTTAACAACTGGCTCGCCTGTGTTAGAGTTTGCTGATTGCTTTGCAATCCCTTGCATATATGCACGAGCAGCTTTTCCCGCAGCTAACCTTTCAAACTGTATGCTTTGTGTTTTTCTTATTAGCTTCACAAAGAGGATGCATTAAGGTAAATATTACACATACAAAACCTCTCTCGCTTAAGGTGGGGTGACAACCGTTCACCTTAGATTGGGGAATGTGGTGGCTAGGGTTTTAAAAATTGAAAGGAAATTTGGGGAAAATTTTGGGGGTTTGTATTTTTAGAAAAAAATGAAATTGATTTAGGATTTGATTGTGGGAAAATGAAATTTGAAATTTAGGGTGGGAATTTTTATTTTTTATTTTTTGGGGAATGACGTGGCAGATGAGGTAACAACTGCCACGTCAGATGCCATGTCATGTTGCAAGGGGATGTTGTAAGGGAGTGTCATATGTGTAGTGTTATTGTATTGGAAATACAAAAATACTACGTTTACAACCTTTTCTTATAAATTTTCCCTCGCAACCTTGACATGACAACTTATGATTGGTTAGCTTGCAAATGGGTAGACGAGACTCATTTGCGAGTTGACCAATTGTAGATGCAAATAATCTACGGTTACGAATATAGGGTCTGATCCCATGAAGTTGGGGCCATTGACAATCTGCTGGACCTGCACACACGAAGAGACAAGCGTGAAGTTTACGAAAAACACTGGCGTGGTGTTTGCCATAGGCACTCCAATGCTCAAGTCAGCAAGGCTGAAACAGATTATTTAATAAGAATTAAGGGAAAGAAAGATTACCAGGAGTCAGATGCCATGTCATGTTGTAAGGGGATGTTGTAAGGGAGTGTCATATGTGTAGTGTTATTGTATTGGAAATACAAAAATACTATGTCTACAACATTTTCTTATAAATTTTCTCTCGCAACCTTGACATGACAACTTATGATTGGTTAGCTGGCAAATGGGTAGACGAGACTCATTTGCGAGTTGACTAATTGTAGATGCAAAGAATCTACAGTTACGAATATAGGGTCTGATCCCATGAGGTTAGGGCCACTGACAATCCGCTGGACCTGCACACACAAAGAGACAAGCGTGAAACTTACGGAAAACACCAGGGTGGTGTTTGCCATAGGCACTCCATTGCTCAAGTCAGCAAGGCTGAAAGAGATTATTTAATAAGAATTAAGGGAAAGAAAGATTACCAGGAGTCTTGTTGGAGGCCAGGACTATGACAAAGGTATATAATTCTCAAGAGCAAGAAGTGGAGATTGAATGAATTATGAGAGGGCACGCCTCTGTTTATATCGTGAACCTAAGGGGTTGGAATCCTGGTAGGACATTGAGTCCTACTTTGGGAGATAATCACTATTAGGAAAGAAATAAGATTTCATGCCCTTATCAGATTAAGTTCACTAGTTTGAGTAAGATTCGGAATCTTAGTAGAAGAGGAAATAGAATAAGATTCTGATTTCCTATTTATAGACTGTTACAGGCTAATGGGCCAAAACCTAGTTTAGCTTAAGTTGTAGGATAGCCCAACTCATAGAGTGGGCAATTCACAAGGTGACTTTAAGCATAGACTCAATCGAAATTGGGCTAAAGCCTTGGGTCGTAACTTGTTTATTTTGTTATTAGGCATTGTCAAGCCCAAGATGATTTTTTGCCCATACATTAGCCCCCCACTTTCTAAGTTAAAAGGGTATTTAGCTTAGAGAGTAGATTTGATTGAACGAGTGCAGACTGAGTTTAGAGGAATTTGCTCGACCAACCTAAGTTGGGAGGAGTTTGTTCGACCAACATGAGTTGGGAGGTGAATACTCGACCAACCATAGTTGGGAGAATCATGGAGGTTCACTCGACCAATCAGGGTTGGGAGAAATATGGAGGCTAGCTCGACCAACTTGAGTTGGGAGAAGTTTGCTCAACCAACCTGAGTTGGGAGGTGGCAGTATCTTGGAGAATATGCTAGTTCTTTCGTAGGTGAAAAAATGTGTGAATCATAGTCCTTTGAGAGTTGAGTCAGTTCGACTTGATTCGTCCAGGTGTGGACTTGGACAAAGTTTGGTGGAGTCACTTCAAGATGGTGATGTTTACCTCCCACTCAACTCTGCTCATGCTAATGAGTAGACGGTGTATGCCGAGTGGAGCTTGTGGCTGAGTCGGTGTGACCAACTTGTAGTTGAAAATCCATGTATTAGGCCTTGTGGCTAAGTTGGCGTGACCGACTTGTAGTTGAAATTCAAAGCATTAGGCCTTGTGGTTAGTTGGTGTGACCGACTTGAAATTCAAAGCATTAGGCCTTGTGGTCATGTCGGCGTGACTGACTTGTAGTTGAAAATTTCAAGAAGTTAGTCCTTATGAGCACAGTTGATGTGAATTGACTGGAGGTGAACATTTTTTTCCACTAAGTAGTACTTTTATTGAGTTGAGAGGAGCACTAAGCCAAAAGAAGAAGTAAAATGCATGGGATGCATGTGTTCAAGTAATAAGCTAAATGGAGAAAAAATAAACAAAAGGGAGAAGTAATAAGCCAAACAAACTCATGACCAAATGGAGAAGAATGCATCAAGGACAGGTGGAGTAGATAAACTCTTCTTGTTCACAACCTTACAGTAGATTCACAATTTATGTTCAACAATGCTTGTCAGCTATCACGTCCTAAACCACATTAATATGCATAGTCATGTCCCAAATCAAGCATTGTAATCACTATGGAAAATAAATTATGGTTGACAAAACCCCATAAGAAGTGCAATCCTAGGAAAAAGACAGATTTGATTTTGTTCAGCACCCAAAACTTAACTGTCATCATACATGCATGTCCCTGACTCCACTACCAAAATTGTTTCTTCTTTTTCCGATAACCAACTCATTGTGGCTATGAGGTTCTAGCCATCACAAGACTGAGAGGAGCAACAACAGTCTAAGTAAAAACTGTAGTGATTAGTGGCTGAGTCCGGTACTAAAAGAACTAGCTCAATACCAAAAAAAAAAAAAAAAAAAAAAAAAAAAAAAAAAAAAACGTAGAAAGAATGAGCTTCAGGGAGGTGGAGTATAGAGAGGTATGAAGGAAATAGTAATCAGTTGCAGTATAAGTTAGAAAAATAATAAGCGAGTGTTTCTTGATTGAGAGCAAATGCAAAGAGTGAGCTTACAGCTATAAGCGGGAAAAAAAAAAAATTTAACAAAAACAATTTGGTGTATATAACATATCTTTTCACATGGTAGATGTGTTTTGATGCTTCAAAATATCATATTACACATTGAATAGATATAATATGCATAAAACAAATTTTGATATGTTGAATAGATATAATATGACATGTGAATAAATAAAACAAATGAAGACAAGTAAAGAAAAACTTTTCTTATCGTGATGAAACTTTTTTATTAAAGATGTCAGTCAAAGGAGGTCTGTGCCTCCTCTCATGTTGCAAGTCATCATTGGCAGATAATTGTCAGGGCCCTATGGTGGGCGCCAAACTGTAGATACAAAAAATCTACGATTACGAAAGTAGGGTTTGATCGAGTGAGGTTGGGGCCACTGACAATCTCCTGGACCTATACGCACGAAGAGACAAGCATGAAGCTTACGAAAAACACCGGGTGGTGTTTGGCATAAGCACTCCGACGCTCAAGTTAGTAAGACTGAAAGAGATTATTTAATAAGAATAAGGGAAAGAAAGATTACCAGAAGTCTTGTTGGAGTCTAGAACTACGGTGAAGTTATGGAATTCTCGAGAGCAAGAAGTGGAGATTGAATGAATTATGAGAAGGCAAGCCTCTGTTTATATTGTGAACCCAAGGAGTTGGAATCCTAATACGACACTGAGTCCTACTTTGGGAGATAATCATTATCAGGAAAAAAATAGGTTTTCTTACCCTTATCAGATTAAGTTTACTAGTTTAAGTAAGATTCAGAATCTTAGTAGAAGAGGAAATAAAATGAGATTTTGATTTCCTATTTATAGACCGTTGCAGGCTAATGGGCCAGAACCTAGTTTAGCTTAAGTTGTAGGATAGCCCAACTCATCGAGTGGATAGTTCACAAGGTGACTTTAAGCATAGGCCCAATCGGAATTGGGCTAAAGCCTTGGGTCGTGACATGTTTATTTCGTTATTGGGCCTCATCAAGCCCAAGACAATTTTTTGCCCATACACCAATCGCGAGCTGTCACGTCAGGGTTATGAGAAAAAGTTTGTGAGAAGAGGTTGTGTGTAGTAACTGCTTCATACTAGGATACTCATAGAAATACATCAAGTAAAATACATTTATATTAGCAAAAGTAAATGGGCCCAAAATTTTCTTTTAATACATATAATCATTCTTTATACAAAGTAAGGTATCATTTGTAAAAGTTATCAAAAACAGTGGACAGTGTAGCTATTGCCCCTTGCTTGTCGACGCCCATTCGACTGCGTCCTCACCTAGATCCCGCAAACACAAAGAGAAACAACGGGGTGAGCATAAAATAATGCTAAGTAAGTAAATCCTCTACTTGTCTGTCCCCATAACTCTTTCTCGTAATTCTTTCCTTACAATCTTCTCATCTCATTTATTTTCTCTTTCTATTTCTCTTTCACAAAGCTCTTTTCTATTAACTTTCTGTTGTATGTCACGGCCTCATCTTACCGGAGGCACGGTTGAGTAGAGATCACAAAGCATCCACCCACTCTTCGTGACTTCTACTCATTCTTTTCCTCTATTCTTTCTCATATTTTCTTATTCTTTGTCACTTGAATGTCACGGCCTCATCTTACCGGAGGCACGGCTGGGTGGAGTTCACAAAGCACCAACCCATTCTTCGTAACTTCCGGGTGGAGTTCACAAAGCACCAACCCATTCTTCGTAACTTCCGGGTGTTCACAAAGCACCAACGCATTCTTAGATTTTCTCATTCTCTTTACTTTTAGAGTAGCCCATTCACAAAGTTCTAAACTCTTTCTCAAACTACTTCTCAATGCTCAATTAATGCATAAGGATGGTTCATGCTTAAAGTTTCTTACTTAGTGCACTTATGAAATGCACAAATGCAATATTGCATCAAAATTGTCATTCTGCGCAGGTCACACTCAAGAAGGTATAACTTGAGTTATACACATCAGATTGCTACGATTTTGGTCTCGTTTTAAAGCTTAGGGATAGGGCTATAATTTTTATGTTTTGGTCTTAACAGAGTTCAATCTGTAAGATGCCCAAAAATCATACAAAAGTCACAGCTATGACAGGGCAGTTTTTCACTTAGGCATTTCATCAAACAACTAATGTGCATACACAAACTCTAATTTATCTATAACTCTACTCCTCTCTTCCACCATACAAAATGAGAGTAAACTCCCTCACATAGCTATAATTCCTGTCACAAAAGAACACTCCCAAAGAAATTACTCAATCTCCTCCAACTTCATCTCAAACTACATCCTCTCATCACATCTTAAAAACACTTCTCATAATTTAAGCATATCCAACAACTATGACTAAGCACACATCTCATCTCAATTTCTCAGTATGTATAACATATATATATATATATATATATATAATTAAAATAAATATCTACTCATTTACTTTTCTTGAATCTCAACTTGGTTGGATTTACTTACCTTGTAATAGAGAGATTTCACTAATACTTTTCCTTTCCTTTGATAGCTTATCTCTTCTCTACACCTTTAAACAATAAAACCCTAAGACTTCAAAATATATATATAAGCAAAACTTCACATGTAAAGCAAAAATCCTTACCTTAGGGTACTTTAGATTAAGTTTTTATCACAAACTACTCAAAAAGCTCTCTAAAATTCTTGAAATATCTTGAAATGTTGAAAAAAAGAGTTGAGAGGAAGTGGTGAGAAGAAGTTGGCGGTGGAAAAGAAGAATGAAGGGTTTTCTAGACCCAAACCCTTATTAACTCACAATTAACACACGTCTTCTCATTTTACCCTTGCTCTTTCTTATAAATTTCATCTATGTCCCTTAGTCAATTACAATAATGCCCTCATTTTTAATGCATTCTCTATGAAATTCTATCTCTTTTCACTCTCCACAATTTCAACTAATTTTGAGTGAAAAGACCATTTTACCCTTAATGAAAGTTTAAGGGATTTTCTTCATATTTTTCTCAAAATAACTTTAACAAAAATTCAACTAAGGGCCAACCAACCAATATTAACAATATATCAACTCAAATAAAAGCAAAACAATAAAAATTCAAGCAATACACCATAACTTCGCTACATACCTCAAGTGGGGCGTTACATTGTGGATGTAGTATTACTCTTGGAAATATTCCAAAGTTGGAGAGGGTCATTTATATATAATTAAACCCATGTCACCCCTTTTTTTGTTAAAATGGAAAGTGTTGCAATTTGTCATAAAGTATAAAGTCATTTTATTAGAGAGTCAAGCGAGTGACACAAGAATTGACCAAGAGATTGACACAAGCACTCCTTATGAAATTAAGCTTCCAGGTTTTTAATTCACAATTCATAGGGCTTCAAGTTGTCAAATTTGTGTGGGTGTGTTTGTTGACTTTCCAAAACCTGACTATAAGTGTGTTGTTACTTTGAATTAGACCTAGGCAGGGACCGGTCTCAATCGGACCTGGGTTTGGGCTCGATTGGGACTAGTTGCTCATGGGCTTAGGACCGGACCGGTCTTAGGCCCATGAGAAATTTCAAGACTCGGACCTAGACCTGTCCCTAGGTTTGGTCTTGAGTCCTATGGGCTCGAAAAATTATTTTTCACCCCCAATTTTACCCTTTCCTTGACGGGTTTTGATTGTCAAGGAACATTTTTCCTTGTAGTGTGTTCCTATATTCGTTAATTTATTTCTTAAATAATTACGTGAAGATGATTATTTTTAGGTCATGTTTACTTGTTGGAATTGACAAGGAAATGACATTAGATTCTCAATATCTGAAAATTCTCTGAAACTTTTTTTAAGGAATCCTAATTCTTGGGATAGGGTTCGAATCCTATGAAATTACTTTTTTGATCTTATTTTTATTTTTAATTTATAATTTATTTAAACATTTTCATTTCAATATTTTATTTGGGTAAAAAACCGATAAATATAAAAGAATAAAGAATTACAAAAAAAAAAAAAAAAAAAAAAAAGGCAAAAAACAACCACCTAGCGACAACATAACAAAGCTACTTAAGGGGAAGCAAAAACTAACAACCAGAAGAAACTAAAGCCAGAACTAAACCCAAGCTGAAACAAAAGCTCCCAGCAGACCTTTCCCCAAAAAAGACCAACAATTAAACTCCAGCCACTGCATCACCTGACCCTCGAAGACCATACAACCACTTACAAACATCCACTAGAAGACAGAGCAAAACTGCTTCTTGCAGATATCCCATAACACAGACTTGAAGAATAGCAGGAGGACAACAAAATTCCAGCTCATCCGAGACGACCTAATCCTGATTGAAAAAAGGTCCTAGACGGTGTCACTTTTAAATAATCTCCCTCATCACAAACTCTAGTTTGACGACCTAAGCCTGATTGAAAAAAGGTCCTAGACGGTATCACTTTATTTAAAGGGCCCAAGGGGTGCCAAGAATCATACCAAAGAGAAGCTGATCGGCCATTGCCAATTGTTATGCCAATGCGGCTTCTAATAAAATTTCGCATTTTAAGGATCTTATGCCAGCTCCAGCTAGTGTCCCACGGGATACGAACATCCCAAAAACTACGACCTCGTAACCTAACTATGTGAATCCATTTACACAAAGAGAGTTCTTTTCGGAAACAATCCTCTAAAGATGGTAGATCATCAAAGAGGAGTTCCAGAGGCTAAGAGGCCGAATCCCAAGGCCACCATCGACTTAGGAAGGCATAAACCCTTCCAAGCCATTTTAACTTTACCTTTCACCATATCACTTTCTGACCATAAGAAAGTTCTCATCAACTTTTCCATAGCTTTAGAGACAGGTTAGAGAGGATGAAGACTGAAGCCCAAAAAACTTGCATGGATGAGAGAACTAAAATGACAAGCTGAAGACGACCTGCATAAGACAGGTACCTATTCTTCCACGACTTTAATCGATTTTCCATTTTTTCCAACCTTATCATGTCTAGTATTCCAACAGTACATACTAGACATGATAAAATGTGATGGTGGGGGCTCTTCAAAGTTCCACTCTTTATTCTTGCCTTCAATATGCCCTTTTTTGCGTCCTCTTCATTCAAGAACCTCATCATTGAAGCAGTGTCAGATTCTACATCAGTCTCCTCCATTTTTGAATCACTATCAGCCTCTATTTCATTGTCCGCAATGGTATTAATAGGGGTAGGATCACCTTGACTTTGGACACTGATTTCATTACATGCATCAGGCTCAACATTAAGGGATTGAAATGAATTTCCGGTACTTATAACTTGATTCCCTCCTTTCGGCTAGTCCCTAGCAGCTTTTTTAACATAGGTTAACCTTGTGGATTTAGGATTGGCAAACGACCCTTCCTAAGCTTCAAAATGGAGTTTCCCTTTACCATTGCAGGTAACCGTGCGAAATCCCTCACTATCAACATTGATACTCTTGGTCTTTTCAGCTTTAGTACCTTTATCCTCCCGACTCTGCTGTCGCGGGCAACTTGCATTCCGGTGACCAAAAACACTAAAAAATTCACAATGAGATGGGCGCCATTGATATTCAACTCTGACTTCTAAAACTTTGGACATATTAGACTCCTCAGCTGGCGTTCTCTCCCTTACCAGTTCCGACAACATCCTGGTAGCATCAACCTCCACCAACACTCTAGCAAAAGCTATACGCCCCACCCCGTTTCTGCAGGTATCCTCAGGAAATCTATCCATCCTCGTCGATTTTCCAACTCCACTCGATATGTAGCTTAACCCATCATGACTGCAAAATTCCATTGGAAAATCCAAGAGCTTAACCTATAAAGGGATGGACCAAGGAGCTTCCTTATAGAGGGCCATCTCTGGATGCCATTTCTGCCACAATAGAGGGCGGTTCTGGAATAACCACGGACCATTTTCCAAGCAACGTAACATAAGGTTTTCTTCCCCGAATTTTTAAAAAAAAAAAAAAAAAAGCCCTTATCGTTCATTATAACTTCGGACATGTTGTAACGTTGCCACATCTTCAGCGCTAAACTCTGAACCAAATGAAAAGGTAACTTCTTCTCCATAGAAGTCCCGACGAAGCAATTCGCCCATTTTCGTCTCCCCTCTTGTTGAACTAAAATAAGCGGACAGACTACTACGATCCGATCAACATAAAAAATAGGAGCATGAAACTTCATTGGAATCTTCTCCCCTTACTGTTCATTGGCCGTCACATTCGCCCAGCTGCGGGAATTCTGATCACTTCAGCGCTTGTAGGCCCGTCTTGGCCCATAGGAGAGTCTCTTTCCCTTGGGCTCCCAACCCCCCTTTGACCATTTTCAGAAATCTTGCCCACTTCTTCAGTTAGCCCAATTCCTTTGTCAAGCAGAAGCCTAGATTTGTGGCCTCCTTGATCAAGACGGCTCACTTGCCACAATCAACGAATTCTCCATTACCTTTTCAAATCTTAGCCCAAACACCAGCCCAACATCCTGGTTGGATTCCAATCCAATATTCTTCTTCCATCGACCCATATCATTATCATAACCATGGGTTACACCTAAACTGGACCTAGAATCCGACCCACAATCCAGACCATTGACCCATCCGCTTGCATATGTAAGAATTTTGGAAGAAGAGCGATCACTGTCGGCCCCAAGCTTTCACGACCAACCACCGACCAAAAATTCACACCATTCCTAACTCCCCCTAATGGCACCGGTAGGCTTCTTGGCCTATCCCGTTCATGCCTCCTCTCCTCAACGCCAAGGCTCTGTTCTTGGCAATCCAAATCCCCTTGTTTTCTAAACTGGCGTGGACTTCTTTTACAGCCATTGGAATCTCCAATTGTTCAATCTACTATCCTCCAAACCAAAGTTATTGCCGCCCATCCTGAGTTCACCCCTTTTTTCTAATTCTTGCATTCACAACATGTTCTTTCTCCTCGATGTTATTATCGACCGAGAGAGACCTATTGACTGAGCTTTTCTCAGACTTTTTCATACGACGTTGACCCTTACTAGAAATGCCATTTCTCCCACTCCTTACCCTAAAAGGTTTCATAGGTGGGGCAGTCAGTTTTATTTTTTATTTTATAATTTTGAGGCGTTTGGATTATATAATGTTTTTTTATCTTAGGAGGTGTTTGTCTGAGCTTATGAAAATTAGCTTATAAGAAACAAGTACTTATAAGCTACATTTGACATTTTAAGCAATTACGTGTTTGGCTAAAGTACTTATAAGTGACTGATAAGTAGTTGACGTGTTTGGTAAAATGTGGCTTATAAGTACATTTTATTATAAAATGACTAAAAAAGGTACTACATTAAACAAGGGTATACTATGGAATTTTAAAATTAAACATGGATAATGTGGTAATATACTTGGTCAAACTAGCTTATAAGCCAAAAAAAAAAAAAGTACCTCCCCCCAAACTTATTTTTTTGGCTTATAAGTTCAACTTATAAGCTCAAAAAAATTATAAACAAACAGGTCAGCTTAATTTTAGAGCTTATAAGCAAGTTTGACCAGTAATAAGATTATCGGAAAGAAAGATTATATTATAGATTACTGGGTTTAAATTATTATTGTGCTTGGTTCAATTGAGATGTATTAATAATTAATGTGTTTGGTCGATAGTAATAACAGATGTCCTGAAATATCCTTTTACTAGAATGCCATTGGGATGATTACTTATATTACTAATTAATCTGTTTGGTTAGCTGTAAGGGCATATGTCTTGATTACAATTTACTAAATGTCTTTTAGATGATTACGAGATATAAATAATTAAAGGCTTGTTTGTTTCATTATTTCAAATCTTATTTCCTATTATATTTAGACATGGCAATGTTCCCCGAGATTTCGGGGACCCGTCCCGCCCCGCCTCATATGGGGCGGGGAAGCCCCGATTTTTTTGGGGATTTTTTGGGGGGGGGGGGGGGGGTTTTAATCCCTGTCCTCTGGGATGGGGGGGGGGGGGGTGATGCCTTTCCCCCGACCCGTCCCGTATATAATATATAAAATTAAAAAAATGTATATATATATATATATATTTACTTTTCACTAATATCCCTATATTTCACCTAATTACACAATTATCCTTCCTATATAAACCCATATTTTTCAAATTTCCCTCACCCTAAACAATTGAACAAGAACAAACCCTGACCCATATTTATGTATAATTAATTATGTTTAAACGATTAATTTAAGTGTTTGTCATGTGGACGAGAATTAACTATTGTGTTTGGTAATGCTCAAATTAATTTATGTTTATATAAAATTAACGGGGCAGGGACGGGCCTCCAACATTCCCCTTTGGGGCGGGGAAGGGGAATTCCTGTCATCCCCGTAACGGGGATGGGGCGGGGGTGGGGAATGATTTTGAGGGTGGGGATGGATACGGTGAATGAGATCCCCGCCCCGCCCCGCCCCATAGCCATGCCTAATTATATTCCCAAAATATTTGTTTGTTTAATTATTTGGGAAACATTATTCTATTTTTTAATTATTTTTAGACCCTTTAAGTTTATTAATTTAATTAAACACCCCTAGAAAAAAAGTTTAAAAATTAAGAAAAATAACTCCACCCACCCATAGTTGCCAGATTCCAGCAACCACCATCAGTGGTGGCCGAAATCTGTCACAACGGCCTAAAAACGATCGAAAATGGTCGTTTATTCATCGATTTGGCCTTTTTGGCTAGATCCATGGTGGATCTGGCCGGAGAAGACCAGAGCCAACTCTTGGCTTTTGTTGACGATCAACGACAGCCAACTCTTTAGTCGTCTCTGACGGTCAGATCTGGCCTTTTGTGGTTATCGACAGCTAGATCTGGTCGAAAAAGGCCATATCGACACACCACCGGCCAGATTCGACCAATCTGAGTCATAACGGCAGATTCCAACCAGATTCTGGCTGTGGTGGTCGGAATCTGGTACTGTGGTGGACGGGGGTGTTTTGGTCACAATATGTAAATACGTAAGGATAATATGGACACAACAATATTTCGTGGCATTTATGAAAATATTGATAATAAGTAGATCAATTTTGTCTGAAAAATTAAAAAACTAAGGACAAACCCGTCTTCTTGTGCAAATTGGGTGTTTTGTAATTATTAATAAAACCAAAGATATTTCTGTCTATATTGTCCACTGTTTTAGGATAAAATTAGACAAAAATTTGCATTACCGAAATAATCTTTTAATACCACCCTCCTCCAAGTAATATTATTCTCGTGATTTACCTCCAATTTGGTATTGTTTGACATTTTTTTTTTCCGAAAATGTTTTTTTACATAACAACTAAACATGATTATCTATCCAATATAAAATATATAACCCCTATTATGTAATATCAACCCGATCCAAATGACGGTTATCAAAATGTTATCAGTAAATGTTAACATTTATTAAACAGTTGATTACCGTTTACCGGTGTTAACCTGCTGGTGATCACTATTAGTATTTGACCAGTGTTGGTCGTTGACAACTTTTGATCTGTGATTGACAGACATTAAATGTCTTTGACCAGCATTGATTGAGATTGGCAATGATTAACTCGTCATTGACCATTATTAATTAGCCATTGGATTTTAATTTTTGTAGTTGTAAAAAAAAAATGTTGACCACTTGACTGGTTTTCATTGGTGTTCATCGGTTGTTGACAATTTTTTATTGGCCGTTGAAAGGCATTAAATGTCTTTGACTAGCCATTGACGGGATTAACAATGATTAAGCCTTTGAGTTTTAATTTCTTAGTTAGAATATCTATTGTTAAAGTAAAAAAATAAAGAATTCAAAATTCAAAATTATTATTTATTATTATTTAGAAAATTAGTTTTTTTATTTAAAAATACAATAATAATTTTCAGCTTACATTGAATATTTTAACGTTGAGAGTATTCTTGTCTGGTTATCACACATTTCATTCCATTTCTTAAATATTTCATCTTTTTAAGTAAACAGTGGAATCAGAACGAATTCCATCCTTTATTCACTATTCGAATCTCGATCATTTTCTATTTCCCTTTCCCTTTTAATACAACACCAAGTAAACATGGCATTGAAAGTACTCTACTACTAATCTTTAGTGTTGGCTCAAGGGCTAGAAAACTTAAGGCAATTGCCTTCGGCCTCCCCTTTGAGTCAAGGCTTCATAAAAACTATGTTTACCAATACTTCATATTTAATCGATTTTCTTTCTTGAATTAAGAAAAATATATTTAATTTTTTTTTAAAATAACGCCTACTTAATATTATTCGTTTTCTAATTATATATCCTTGTTGATCAACTTTCTTTATTTATATTCTTCCTTTTATAATAATATATTATCATTTAAGATTATTTCCTAAATGTAAATTAGATTTTCTTTAAAAAATTTCAATTGTGGGATTATGAATTTTTATTATTTTCGATGAAGAAAAATTACATTTTCTTTTTTTAATTTTTTTTTCTTTCTCAATACTACGCACAAGTTAATGTAATCATTCTCTAAAGCCAACGATAAAAATTTCAAGAGGTCCATACTTAATAATTTTCGTACATACACATTTAAGTATCAAAACCCAAAAATATTTGATATATAAGAAACTAATATACATATTTATTTGCTTATAGTTTTAGGTTTTATGTGTCCAACTCCTTTTTTTTTTTTTTTTTTTTTTTTTACTATTATTATTATGCATAAGAATTCCTAAATTAGAAATTTTCAGGTAAGGCCTCTGCTTTCCTTCAGACGGCTCTGCTGATCTTTACTTTTACTGATGTATCAGTCTTTTATAAAACAAGTTGGATACAATTTTATATACCAACTTGGATACATGCTCCCTAGACTTGTTAATAATCTACAGTATTATCAATTAAACTCTATTTAAGCTTCAAAATAGGAACACTCGAGGTCTGCAGTATTATCAATTACTGCACAAAAATGGGATAACGAATACAATATATCAGTGTCTCAGACGCCAAAAAGCATTAATTTAAAATACATAAAATATTAACTCAGCCAGACGCGAATTTGTATACATGTTAAATATTGACACCTCCACCGCAAAATTTTGTAAAATTTAAAAATAAAAAATGTCCTCAATAAACCTGATTTAGTAATATCAGATAACTCAATCTTGCCAAACGAATTACCATATGCAAACAAATTAGTCTCTAAATATCACAATGAAAAGCTTAAAGCACAAACAATGATTATGTTTTGGCATGACCTGAAACAAAATAGGCTTCCCCTCACGGCAGTCACCTCTACTCAGTTGTTTGACAAGTTCAGACTGGTGGTCGAAATAACTTGCCTCATTCCATTCAGGTGTTCCCAGCTGCAATCAAATAAAATTAACAAAATCAAAATACAAAATAAGAAATAAGTAAATAAAAATGAAGTCGGAGAACCCGGATCTCAAATGAACAAATTCAAAGTTCAAAAGGATCTTTCAGATTCTCGAAATGCGATCCAAAGGGTTGATCGAGAAAGATTTTTCGTTCTTATCATAGGATCTTGTAATTCTGTCAGCAAAGGTTGATAAAGATAATAATCTTCTCCTTGTAGAATAATTAAAAATGGAAAATGAAAACTGACTAATTTGGTCCTTACTTAAGACAGAATGGAGGCACACATACACAAGAGAAACTATTTCTGCTTTACATTTTGTTAAAAAAGAACCACCACCAAAACCAAGTGGCTATAAAACATACAATGGTAATCAGTATGCTACAAACGTTGAGGTTTCTGCCAGTTAGCCAAGATTTTTCAGGAATTTCAACGTCTCATCATTTCGATTACAAACAGGAAATCGATGCGGTGGCAAATAGTGTCAGAGGTGCTAAACATACTTTTTAATTAAAGTTACAGCTAGTATATTTTACTATACAACAACACTGGAAGTAACATTAGTTGTACAGTAATATAAGAAAGCCAAATGTAAATGTAAATGTAAATAATTTCAAATCAGTGAGAAAACTTTGCAAATATTATGAGCTAGGATATTCAAATGAAATGGTCTTTCAATCTAAAAAGTTTATGCAACTTGAGCACTGAGTTGGGCAATCCCTTATCTCAGTTTTGGACAAAAAAAGCTACAGACTCGATGTCACACTAAAAGCTTGTCATTGGAGGTTCAACAATCTTTTGGTGCCACTAAAAATTAAAATAGAAGCCACAACCAACATTATCAAAACCCAAGTGGTTTCAAACCCCCATGGCTACTTAAATACTGTTTTTCCTTTTTGCAGATATGTTGTAATAACACACTCACAAACCACAGATTATAACCAAATAAGACACATCCACAAAAGATTAAGAACACCACAATTTTTACTGTGGTTCACCTTTCCAATATTGGGAAGGCTACGTCCACGTTGAGCTCCGGAAACGTCGAAGCCCACTGCACTATTAGGAAAGTTGTTTACAGATTACAGACGCAAGATCGAAAGATTCAAACAAACCCGAAATCACCCTATCTGGTAACTAATAGCCCTGGAAACTATACACTGAGGCTCCCAGCAAACAGAGAGACAACACCCCTCAAGTAGAATGACAAATCAATCACTCAACCCGTTACACAGAATCAAGATTTCAGACCAAAGGATGAACCCTAGCAGAGCAAATACCTAACCCTGTTTCAATCGAAAAACTAAAAACCGTAAAACTAAAGAGAAAAAGTTCACTTATATATCGTTGACCAGGATGGACTAAGCACAGCCATTGGATCTTCTGACAACTGATGGTCCAGATTCATGCTTGAAACGACAGCTTGTCGGTTAAGTGACACGGCACCGTTTTGGTCTTCACACTTACAATCTCCACCTTGAAGACATAAAACCCACTCTCTTACTGACTTCCCTTTCTAGTGCAGTTTGCCTCAACTTATTCCCTCATAGCTCTGGTGATGCTTTGATTACTTCAGGAATAGCAAGTTCATGCAATGCTTGAACTTGGCTGGACTGACAATTTTGGTTCCCATATCTACTGGATTCTGTTCAGTGGGAACTTTCTTTAACTCAATCTACCCTCTGGTAATTAGGTCTCTGATGAAGTGAAATCTCACGTCCACATGTTTCGTTCTCTCATGGTAGATAGGATTTTTACTTAACAGTATGGCACTTTGACTGTCTGAGAAGATAGTCACTTTTTTGTCAGTCAATTTAGATTCTGTCAATAATCCTTGCATCCATACAGCCTCCTTGAAGCCATCTGCCAGTGCCACATACTCTGCTTCAGTTGTTGATAGGGCAACTAGAAGCTGGAGTTGTGATTTCCAGCTGATGCAATTTCCTCCAACGGTGAAGCAGTAGGCTATGGTTGACTTCCTGCTATCCCTGTCACTTGCAAAGTCTGAATCCATAAACCCCACAAGATCAAGTGTAGATGTTCTTTTATAATATTCTAAACCTATGCATGCAGTGCAATTTATGTATCTGAGTACCCATTTCAATGCAGTCCAGTGATCACTTCCTGGATTTGTCATGAACCTACTCAGTAAAGAAATTGCAAAAGCTAAATCTGGTCTGGTGCTAATCACTACATACATCACAGACCCTATCACATTTGAATAAGGGACAGTCTCCATTTTTATGGTTTCAGCAGAGTTCTTTGGACATTGGGACTTAGACAGAATAAAATGATTTGCAAGAGGCATTGTTACAGGCTTACAGTCAGACATTCTAAATTTTGAAACTAGCTTCTGTAGGTATGGTGTTTGATGAACCTTTAGGGTATTCCTAGTTCTGTCTCTGTTTATCATCATTCCCAATATTTTCTTAGCCATTCCTAGGTCTTTCATATCAAATTCAGAACTAAGTCTAGATTTTAGTTCAGTTATCTTTGATTTTGATTTACTAATCAGGAGCATATCATCAACATAAAGCAACAAGTAAATAGGCATGACATCTTTCAAGGCAAAGTAAAAACAATTATCATACTTGCTTCTGGTGAATCCGAGGTTAAGTATAAAGGTATCAAACCTTTTATACCACTGTCTGGGAGACTGTTTAAGTCCATACAAGGACTTATGCAGTCTGCATACATGGTCAGGTCTGAGACAGTCTACAAAACCTATTGGTTGGGCCCTGTAAATTTGTTCTTCTAAATCCCCATGAAGGAATGCTGTTTTCACATCAAGTTGCTCTAACTCTAGGTCTTGGTGAGCTACTATAGACAACATCATTCTAATGGTTTTATATTTGACAATGGGAGAGAAGACTTCATTGAAGTCTATGCCCTCCCTTTGGGTGAACCCCTTGGCCACCAATCTAGCTTTGTATCTAGGTGGTTCATTCGTATCTTGTAATAGCCACTACTACTCAAAAGATTATAGGGAAATACATATAAAATAACATAAAGAAATTGGGCCCAAGTTTTTCTTTTATTAAACATATATACACACTCTTTACAAACGTACACATTTTTACACAAAATATATATAACGTATACAAAAAGTCATCAAAACATTAGGGACAGTGTAGCCACTCCTCCTCGCACGCCGACATCCATCCGACAGTGTCCTCACCTAGGTCCTGCAAAACATGGGAAAACAACGGGGTGAGCACTAAAATAATGCTCAGTAAGTAAATCCTCTACTCATACTAGCCCCGTAACTCTCTTTCTCTAATTCTTTCCTTACAACTCCTCGTTCAATTTCTCTTTGGGCACTTCTCTCTTTTTCCTCTTTTCTCATAACTCTTTCATGAATCACGACCCCATCTTACCGGGGGCACGGCCGGGACTCACTCCCACTCTACGTGACCTCTACTTATTCTAGCCGATCGGACTCGGTTATGCATGGATTCGGAACCCTTGGCCATGTGAGTCTATAATCTCTCTCTCTCGGGTACTCGGGTATAGCCCTCATCCGCATGCACTCTCACGGGCTACACCACTTCTCTATCTGATACTCATGCCGCTCTCTCAATGCGGCGTACATGCGGGAATACTCTACCCATTACTCACGGGTTCCCCATCGCACAACCTACTCTATTCTCTTAACTCTTAAAGAACTTATACTCACATTCTATACTAAATCTCAAGCTACTTCTCAAGTGTATAAACAAAGGTGTAGAGCTAGCTCATGCTCCCTAATGCACTAATGAAATGCCAACTACAAGATTTCCTCAAAACAGTCATTCTGCACCAGTCACACTAAAACGGCCATAACTTATGCTATACACCTCGGATTACTACGGTTCTGGTCTCGTTTCAAAGCTTAGAAACAGGGCTACAACTTCTCTGTTTTGGTCTCAGCCCAGTTCGAACCGTAAGATACTCAAAAATTACTCAGAAAGTTACGGCAGTGACAGGGCAGATTTCACTTAGGCATTTCCTCAAACATCTCATGTGCATATAAACACCCTACGAAAATTACTACTAAACTTCATTTTTCTAGCCATCCAAATTGGGGAAAAACTCCCTCAATTACTCATAATCCCTGTCAAGAAAAGCACTCCCAAAAAGGATTACACAACATCTCTCAAACTTCATCTCAAACTCCATTCTCAATACACATATCAACAACACTTCTCATATTTAATCAATCCCAACTACTAAGACTAAGCACACATCTCATCTCAATTTTCAGTAGGTATACCATGTACATACATAATTAAAATAAGTCTCTACTCAAAGCTTAGTCATAACTCAACTTGGTTGGATTTACTTACCTTGTGCAAAGATGGGTTCCTTAGCACTTTTCCTTCCCTTTGTTGGCTTGTCTCTTCTCTACAACTCAAAACAACCACAAGGACAGCAACAACACAATAAGACCTCACTATAAATACAAGAAAACTCACATCTAAAGCATGAATTCTTACCTTAGAAAGCTTTAGATGAAATCTCTACTCAAAACCCCTCTTAAAACCCTTAGAACTCTTGGAAAATTGGGTGGAGAAATTGAGAGAATATGGGCAATGGAAGAGGCGGTGGAATGAAGATGAATAAGGGCTTTCTCTACACTTTACTCTTTTTAGTTCATATTAAAAGCTTCATTTCCCATTTTGCCCTTGTCCTTTCTTAAAAATTCCATCTATATCCTTTGATTCTTTACAACTACACCCCCATACAAACACAATCTCTACTAAATTTCCTTTCATTTTACTCCCCACTTTTCCTACTAATTAGGGGTAGAATGGTCATTGTGTCCCAAAAGAAGAATTCTCTAGAAAACTCAAGAATCTTTGTTTTAGGCTCTTCGCCGCGGCGAAGCATTTTTCGTCGCCTCGGCGAAATAGGGCAGAACCTACCCGTAATGCCACTTCTCCTCCTCGCCGCGGCGAAGCTTCTTCTTCGCCCCGGCGAAGATTGGATTTCCAACTTCACCAAAACTCAACCAATTTCAAGGCAACAATTCAACATACAAACTCAATTTAAGTTGAAACAATAAACTTTTAACTAATACAACAACTCTTAAATACGTACCTCAAGTGGGATATTACATATCTACACCTTCTTTAATCTTATACAACCATTTACACTATATAATTTTATGGTGTTTAGGTTTAGGGACTAAGGACCAAGTCCCATTTACCTGTAGAGAGTTCATTTCCTCTGTCATTGCTTGCCACCATTTATGCTTGTCCTTTGAGGTGATTGCTTTAGAGTATGACTCTGGTTCTGTCCTCAGAATTTCAGTTCCTGCCATTAGAGCCGTATAGACCAGTTCTGCAAATGAGTATCTTGCTGGTGGCCTTATGTCTCTTCTAGTCCTGTCCCTTGCCAGTTGGTAATCCTGCAGATCATCTTGCAATGGGCCTTGGGCCTCTTCTGTTTCCTCCTTATTTTGGTCAGGTTCATCAGGTGTAATTCCTTCTTCTGGTGCAGGATACTCTTCAGTGTGGGTATTTTCTGGTTGCTTGATGGTTGCCTCCACCTCAATTGGTGTAGTGCTTGGTTGTGTTACTTTGTTGCTTGGAGATCCTGCATCAACATTAGCAAACTTGCAAGGGAAATCCCCTTCATTAAAAATCACATCTCTGCTAATAATAATCTTAACCCCTGGTGTAGTCTTATCCCACAATTTGTAACCTTTAGTGCCCTCCTGGTATCCTATAATTAGACACTTTATGGACCTGGGCTCTAATTTCCCATCACTGGTATGTGCATAAGCCGCACATCCAAACACTCTTAGATGGCTGAGGTTTAATTCTCTTCCTAACCACTTTGACTTAAGACAGTTGAATCCTATGGAGCTATTAGGGCTTCTGTTTATTAAGTAGGTAGCAGTGGTCAAAGCTTCTCCCCAAAAAGTTTTTGGGAGACCTGAGGTGAACAATAGACACCTGACTTTTTCTAACAAGGTTCGGTTCATTCTCTCAACAACTCCATTTTGCTTAGGGG
The DNA here is from genome assembly GCF_008641045.1 of Pistacia vera. NCBI lineage: Eukaryota > Viridiplantae > Streptophyta > Magnoliopsida > Sapindales > Anacardiaceae > Pistacia > Pistacia vera. The sequence continues at coordinate 22,904 of NW_022195161.1, read as the reverse complement.
TTTTCCTAACTATTTTATGCCTTAATATACCTTGATCCCTATAGTAATTGTCAAACTCCATATTGCAGAATTCCAAACCATTGCCTGTCCTTAAAGCCTTCACTTTTCTATCAATCTGATTTTCCACAAGTGTCTTCCAGGTTTTGAACTTGAACAGTGCCTCATCTTTAGACTTCAGTAGGTATACCCAAACTTTTCTACTGAAGTCATCAACAATAGAAAAAAAATAGGAATTCCCCACATGAGATCTAATTCTTTCAGGCCCCTAAAGGTCAGCATGAAGATAATCTAAACAGTACTGGGATAAGTGTATACCTTTGGTGAAACTACCTCTATGTTGTTTTCCTAAAACACAAGTTTCACAGAAATCTAGGGTTATTATTTTATCTCTACCAAATAACCCTTGTTGTCTAAGAATACTCATACCCTTTTCACTCATGTGACCTAACCTCAAATGCCACTTATCAGTATCATTCAGATTTGTGGAGACCAAGGCACTGTTCCCATTCTCAAAGTAATAGCTGCCACACAGAATGTATAGCCCATTCTTCTTCAACCCCCTTAGAACAATATGGTTTTTCTTAAACACATTTATACAACCCCTTTCAGCCTTATAGCTACATCCTGACTCATCTAGGGTACCTAGGGATATTAGGTTCCTCTTTAGTTCAGGAATGTACCTAACATTTGATAACACAATGATTTTTCCATCATCTAGCCTTAGGGTAAATTTACCTAATCCTAACACTCTGCAAGTGTTATTGTAACCCATATAGACAGTTTCATATTCACCACCCCTAAAATCCTGAAACCACTCTCTGTTAGGGCTCATATGGAAGGAGCAACCAGAGTCTAATACCCAGTCATGAGTCTGATTTGTTCTAGACACAGTTAGAACTTCTGCATCAGTAATGTTTTTATCAATACATGCAACATTGCTCTCAGTGTTCACTGATTTTTGTTTCCTAATCCAGTCATGGCAATTCTTTTTTAGATGACCAAGCCTATTACAGTGAAAGCATTTTCTAGTCTCCCCTTTCTTGTTAGCCCATTTTCCTTTCTTTTTAGCCTTAGACCAATTGTTTCTTGGCATGCCATTTGAGGAACTACCTAGATCAGGTTTACCTTTTACAAACAGATTATTGCCACTTCTTTTCTGAACCTTCAATTCCAATTCCCTAGCCTTTAGTCCTGATACTATGAGATCTACACTAGGGACTGTGCCTGAATATTGTAAAGCATTCTTAACAACTTGATAGTCTTGGTCAGTGAGTTTAACAGGATCATTGCTAAACTCGTTTCACCTAATTCTTGGTCAGTACCCTTTAGGACTATGGTCATTTTCAAGAATTCATCATATTATCTTCTATTGATTTACTACTGTCCATTCTATATGAAAAAAGTGCACCCTTCAAGAAAGCAAGATTTGGTGCAGAATGTAAAGCATACAGAGTTTCGAGTTTACCCCAGAGTGCGATTGGAGCCTCCAATTCGTCCACTTTCCTCAGCACGTTGTCTGCCAAGTTCATCACGATCAAGTTGTACACCTCCTCGTTTATTTCTGCCTTTCTTTTTAACTTGTCCGCTGACCACTTTTCAGCATCCTTTTCCAGTGCAATCCCTACTTTATTGTGCGAAAGTAGGGCCTTCATTTTCTTCTTCCAAGAATTGAAGTCAATTTTTCCGTCGTACTGTGCAATTTCCATGCGGGTGGAACTAGTAGTGCTCATAATAAAAAATCAGCGTTGATTCTAGATTATTTCTGGTTTGGAGAAATACTAAAGACTCCTAAGAACCCTAGAACTCAAAATTTTAGAAAACCCCCAATTTCTATGAAACCCTAGAATTTAATTTTCTCAAATTCGGATCTCAAGACTCGCTCCAGGCCCTAAGGTGAAATAGCTCTGATACCACTATTGTAATAACACACTCACAAACCACAGATTATAACCAAATAAGACACATCCACAAAAGATTAAGAACACCACAATTTTTACCGTGGTTCCCCTTTCCAATATTGGGAAGGCTACGTCCACGTTGAGCTCCGAAAACGTCGAAGCCCACTGCACTATTAGGAAAGCTGTTTACAAATTACAGATGCAAGATCGAAAGATTCAAACAAACCGGAAATCACCCTATCTGGTAACTAATAGCCCTGGAAACTATACACTGAGAATCCCAGCCAACAAAGAGACAAAACCCCTCAAACAGAATGACAAATCAATCACTCAACCCGTTACACAGAATCAAGATTTCAGAACAAAGGATGAACCCTAGCAGAGTAAATACCTGACCCTGTTTCAATCGAAAAACTAAAAACCGTAAAACTAAAGAGAAAAAGTTCACTTATATATCGTTGACCAGGATGGACTAAGCACAACCATTGGATCTTCTCACAACTGATGGTCCAGATTCATGCTTGAAACGACAGCGTGTCGGTTAAGTGACATGGCACCATTCTGGTCTTCACACTTACAAGATAGAAGCATATAGCAATAGTATGAGGTGTTGTGTGATGAAAAACCCCAAACGTGGTATGCACCTATCAGTTTCGGACAATTCAGGGGTAATTAATTTGCTATATATATTTTTATATGTGTGTGTGTGTAAAGATCAATAAAGACTGTAAAGAATTCAAGAACTAGAGATTGAAAGTAAACGAGCTGTAGCAGAGAAAAAAAAGAAAGAGAAACAATACAAATGCTCATCATCTAATTCAATAATTTTGGAAACATCCTTTTATACTACAAAGTCCATAATCCGTGTGAACATTGACCACAGCCGTTAATTCATTCTTCAAGAAAACACAAATTGGGTGTAAATTGCCCTCAGACTTTTTAAAGCCGCAATCTTTTAACTGCAGTCAAACATTACCTTCTGTTCCTCTTACTAACGGTAACTCAGCAATAAACCATCTGCATTATTCATCTTTCCCAGTTATTCTGTTGACTTAGGAGCCTGAGTTTCTTTAGGACTTAATGTTTGAGTGCAGCTTGAATATTGTCCTCAACAGTGTGTGTACATGTTAAACTAAAATTCGAACATAAAATAGGATTCTAACAAAATTTTATAATAAAATATGATCCTAATTTAATGTTGAAATAAAGATGAAGGGAGGAAGAAAATAGACCTTCATTCTCAATACAACCGGCTATATGATTGTCACTCAAGTTAAGAGAATGTAATTGTTTGAAGGGAGAAAATAAAGAAGCATTGAGATACGACAATCCTATTTCCCAAATCCTTGTTTGAGAAAGATCGAGTTTGATAACTTTGCCAATGATGTTGTTGCACTTAATCCTTCCCCACTCACAACAATTTGAATTCTCCAGGCAATCTTTAAGAGTATTTTGATTGATAAAAGGATTATTACAATAAAAAAAGGTTTGAGTTTCAAGAGAGAAATTCTCTATTTCTCCCAACACCCCAGATTCTGATGTGTCTATATCATTTTTTTTTTTTTATTTAACATATGAATTTTCGGTTAAGGAAGCAGAGCAAAATAAATATATATGAAGGGAAATAAGGTACTTGGGAACAGAAAGCAACTTTTCCTGTCATTCTTTGTACGAAACACCATGGTGAAAGCTTCTGCTAGCCATATTCAAATAAAAAAATCTCCCATCCTTGAAAAAGATTGAAAGGCTTAAAGCTGTAAAAGAGATTTTACTAAACTAAGAACAAATTTGTCAGGCATGCAAGTTATTATTAGCACATGTTAGAAGAGAAGTGATACGGTGATGTTCTTGCTTACCCTTTAAAACCAACTCAATTAGTTTTAGATACTCCCCTACTTCCAGCAGTTCACCTAAAATTCTGTCAGGCTCACTCAAGTCTCTTTCAATCACATTCACTTGGCGCCCATCCTGCAAAACAACAAGATAATAAGTTCATATGTCATGCTTAAAACCAACAATGCAGAAGATATGTTTTACTATATAATTATTAGAGCATCAACGAACAGAAAAAGATTTTAACATAAAATTGTTAAACTTTAGAAAATGTATTATTTTAACAGAAAAAGATTGATTATGACTTTTCTTTTAATATTTTGGCTGCGTTTGGCACATTGCATTAGATTGTACTAACTATTTTGTATTGGATTGAATTGTATTGGAGTGTTTTGGATAGGATTGGAGTGAATTAAATTTAATACTGGCAAATGTTTGGTATAAACATGAAACTATAATATATAAATAATAATTTACGTAAAAATATAATTATTTTAAAATTAAATTATTTTAAAAAATAAATAAAATATTGGAAATTTGAAAAAAAAAATTGAATCAGGTCGGCATGATCACTAGAAACTGTCGTCGGCAAGGTCTGCCCACTGTCTTTGGCGGTGAATTCGGAGACACCACCGACACGCCGACAATCTACACAACCGTGTAAACTGAGAAGTTGACGACAATGGTGTTTCATAAGAAAAACCCGAAAAGGGTTTTCCAAAACTTTTCCAGCTTGTTCCAACTAAACATCGTCTCCAGCAAATTCCTTGGTTACGCAGTTGGGTATTCGTTGGCGATCTACCAAACCGTGCCGACAATGTTATTGGACTCTTGGCCATTAGTGCAAAGGTTTTTTTTTTTTTTAACTAATGCAGTCATATTCAATCCAAAATGCAACCACAATCTTGACTGAAAAAAAGTTTTTGTGGCATTAATGTTCACAGACATAACGCAGTGTAGTGCTATGCAGTACTTAGAGCATAATTATATACAAATGAAAATAATAGGTTAGGAATGCATTAAAAAAAAAAAAAAAAAAAATCCTCCACGAGCGCATAAATTACACCTAAGTCTAGGTCTAGACTGGACTCGAGCTTTGATAGGATAATGTATAAAAATGCTATCTAAAAGAGCTATTTAATTTATCAATACTATTGTACTTATAAAGAAATCTTACAAAGATTTTCATGGAAAGTGAGGTAGCAAAAATTGAATGGAAGAATGAAACAAAAAGTCAAACTCATTATATTCACTTTTCCATTCATTTTTTTTTTTGTCACATCAATTTGTATGAAAATCTTTATAAGATTTTTTTATAAGTGTAACATTATTTCTTATCCAGTGACTTGATCTGTGTAATTAAGTTACAAAAAGTCAAACTCATTATATTTACTTTTCTATCCATTTTTTTGTCACATTACTTTGTATGAAGATCTTTATAAGATTTTTTTGTAATTGTAACATTATTTCTTATCTAGTGACTTGATCTGTGTAATTAAGCTTGGTTTGGACTTGATTGCATTAGCAAGGATTTCACTAAAGCAAGTTTGAATCAATTAGAAAGGTAATAGGCATACTTTAATCATGTTAGTAAAGGAAGTGTATATTGCAAGCTGAATGAAGGCTTTAATGATAATTAAATTGAGTTAGTTTTTGCATATTTTTAGGTTTATGTGGATTTTTGTTGAACTTACATCCTTTTTGTACATGGTAAATATTTGCTTTAACAACATTTCCTTGTATATGAGAATTGGAGTGTTGTCATGTTGTCGGGTAATTAAACAAGAAAGAAGTGAGAATATATTGTTGATGCTTGATTTTGACACCAACGACTCACACGTGCAAAATGCTAAGCGGACTTAGAAATCACATGTGATAAGAAAACATGAAATGAAACAATGAATGAGAAGCGATATTTAAAGTGGTTCGGATACTCAAAAGCGAATCCTACGTCCACTGCTATTATATTAATAGATAGGTAAAATCAGGTCGCATGAGGCAAGCTAAGTTACAATCTAAAGAGAGAGAGAGAGAGAGAGAGAGAGAGAGAGAGTAAGCTGTTTTTATACTAAGATCAATCAATCTCGTAAATGAGAGAGGTGTCCTCTATTTATAGAGGGAGAGTTCAAGGTAATGATTAGAAGTCTACAAGTAGGTAGGTGCCGTGTAAATCCTTATTTGCATCCCATTGGTTATCTGCATGAGAAAAATCCTCAAATTGCGTAGGGCTTAGGCAAGTGGATAATCCCTGACCGCTCGCGAGCTTGGCATTCACCTACTGCACTAACAAGAACCATACCTCTTCCATCACTACGCGATGTGGCAGCACCTGGATGACACAAAACCTTCCTAAATCCTGATTGGCTCTTGCTGGCGAGAGTCCACGTTAGCACTAACTTTACAGGCATAATAGAAGTCCCTTAGTTTTTAAGGTTTAAGGATTGAACCTTGAGAACTTCATGATTATGTCACGACTTGACTTGTCTAGAATGACAATTGGTCAAGCTGACCGAGCTGCAAGGCGGCCGCAGCATATGTCTCTAAGGGTAGCACAAACGACCTAAGATGGCTTTCTTCCACAAGTTCAACGACCTGGATTAGGCCCCACTTAGTACCATACCGATGTGTTTCAAATCTCATTCGTGGTTCGCGACCTGATAATACTTAGCATATTTTTGTCAAGGACAAGAAATCGCATTGTCTCGAAATCGATATGTGACGAAGAGTGTTCTACCCAGATGACCTCTTCAGATGTTATCCATTGATCTTGACAACTAATCCATAATCTTTATTCTGACAGACGTGTCTAGTGCGCAATAAGTGCCAACCATGCGCATTAAATGCAAGTCATGCTGAAACGACATTCCCTTTCAGGGTATTAAATGCGGATGAGGGCGCATTTAATGTGGAGGAGGTAATCGAGTCGTCGCTAGGTTGTTCCAATGGAGGGAAACGTCGATTGACATTCTCGAAGCATGGCGGTTACTTCTTCTCACGGATTGATGACACGTGGTCGCAATCAATGGCGAGAAATGTATTCCGCCCAAGCGTCGCTTACCTTAGGAAAATCAATCGTTGCTTCCTCCCCTTATAAAACCCCAAGCTCGCCTCAAGCTTTGTCACAAAACTCATACTTTCAAGGAAAGAACAAAGTTCTCACACGACTAGTCTCTCCTTCTCCCGGTTGGTGTGCACCCTTTGTTTACGACAGAAAGTCCGTTCCCCGCAGCCAAGAGGTAAGGAGGATTTCTCCTTTGCTTTTCTTTTACCACTTTGTTGATAGCTTGTCTTGACGATAATGGTGGGTATGAACTGTTTGGTAAACCTTCGTGGTGCATATTTATGGGCAGTTGTGAGGAGAAGGTTTTTCTTTCATAAAGAGTAAGAATTTAGGGCACAAATCCTTGGGGGTGGTCCCTAAGGGTTTTTAGGGTTTAAGGAAGGTACATTGGGTTTTTTTTTATTTTTTTATTTTGTTCTTCCACATTGTCGTATAGAATACTGTATGAAGACTAAGTTATCTCTATGTGTCGCCCCTTTTTTAGACCTTAGGAGCGATAGATGCCTTAGCAACCAAGACAACCGAAGGGATGAGCTCGTAGGCGTAGGATGCCCCAACGGGTCCTGTGCAAGAGATTTTATCAATGGCCACCCGAGATGAGATACAAAAGGCAGTGGACTAATACGCACTTAGCGTGGACGTCTACCAGCATAGAAAATATACAACTCAGAATCCCCTAGAGGGAATGGCCATGATCTCCGAGGCGATCTTCAAATACGGGGCGTTGATACCTTTTCACCCCTTCATTAGGTCGATCCTTAATCACTTCGAGGTTGCACTACTACAATTGATGCCCAACGCGTATAAGATAGCTGTTGCTATGTGTATCATATGTGGTGAGAATGGCCTCAACCAGTTGACTGCGCTGGAGTTTGCATGCTCCTATTACCTAAAGAAGAGCAAGGACAAAGACTCTTTTTATCTCTCGAAGCGATCTACGATCAAGGGAGACATTTTTTGTTACCCTAGTAATGTCGAGGCCTATGAAACTAAATTTTTCTTTTTTCAATATGATGGCGTCTGCCAATTTAGGGAACCGAGTAGGTTTTCCCCTCTTTTACTTTGCGAATTTTATCTTTTCCTTCACTTTTTGCTTTCTAACAAACTTTTCTGTCTCTTTGTAGGAAATAAGACGACTAGGTTGTTGACTCTAACTGATTTCAACCGAATCATAGCATTCGGTAATCTGCCCGAGCAAAGTCATGACGCAAGACTGCTCGTGACTATCGCCAACCAAAGGAAATACAGTTTCTTTAATTTTGAAGCGTCTCTAGAACCTTTAGTTCGTAAGTGTTCGCGTACTTTAGAAATTTTTTATTTTGCATGCAGTGACCTTTTTCAATAATCATGCGGCAACCATGCCACCTAGAGTCCTAAGACCAATGACAAGGACCAGGGGGTTCGTTTTTCCCCAAGTCACCCCGACTGAGGCAACTGAGGCAATCCCTGGTGATACCCCCATTGGAGGGACACATGTGGGTGTGCAAACACCCACAGAATGACTAGGGAAAACTTCCTAGCCTGCGATTGCTCGCACCCCCAAGCAGAGAACCGTAAGCCAAAAAACTAGAAAGAGAAAGCAATTGAAGGCTGAGGAATCAGAGTTCGAGCTAGAGGGCTTAGGGTTGCAGCTTGGGAGGTCGCAACCTTACCAGGCCTTCTGTTTGGGGACAACCCCGAGGCCTGCACCTGGCATTTCCATAGTCCCAAAGTGCTCACGCAAGGGATAGGGGGAGGCCGCGGTCCCCCGAAGGAAAGTGGGCAAAAAGCCGATTAGCAAGATGCCAGTTCCTTCAAGGGCAGACACACCTGTGTTGGACTCTATGGGACAACTAGCTAGTGTTGTATACCCTGTTGGAGTGCCAATTTACTGCGGCTTTTGAAGAGTTCATGGCCTCTCGACCTGTGGGCCTAATTACTATAGCGCTCTAGCTGCAAAGCTACGTGAGGTAGCTCGTCCTTGTCGAGGATTTCCCAATATCAGTTGGTTTTCATACCCTTTATGTTTTTTTAGAAAAATGGAGTTTAACCCTTGTTTCCTTTCTCATGTAATCTCTGCTTGCCCTTCACTTGGCCCAATAGAAGATCGACCTGTACTTTGCTAGGGGGCTCCATGAGTTGAGGGAAGAAAATGCAAAGCTGAAGCAGGACCTAGCGCTTGTGGACGCAGAGGCAAAAGCATGCCACATCCAGGTGAACCAATACATGTTAGAGAAGAACTCTGCCCTTCGCATAATAGAGTTCAAAAAGGCTGAGTTCGAGAAAAGAGGCGAAGAGATCAAGGAGCTCCAGAGGACAGTAGCCAGACTCACCAAAGAGTGTGGCGAGAAAGAGTATGGCGAGAAAGAGTGTGAGCTACAAGAAAACTCTGAAGGGGCCAAGAAGGTAGAGGAAGAAAGAGCTCGGTTATGGGAAAACATCGAGAAGTAGAAGAGAGCACTGGAGATGGACCTTGAATTTTTCTAAGGGCGGGTCGCTTCATTAACTGATCAAATAAAGCAGCAAAGCCTGTAAATTGAGAGAAAGGCTGTTGATTGGGTGATTCAGGCTATCTATAGCTTATGGCCAAGGAACTCGGGAATGGACCTTTCTAACCTCCTGATCAAATACCAGAACATCCTCACTTCCATGGCAGATGCTGATGATGACGTCGAGGAGGAGGAGGGACAAGAGCCTCCTCTAGAGGGTGATCAGTCGGAGGAATATGTCCTAGAGGACCTAGCAGCTGATCGGGTGGTCGGTGACCAACCGAGGGACACTGAGGTCGCACTCGCAGGGCTTGGAGGTGGACACCAGTGATCACCTCTTCCTGTTTCTATACAACCTTGCTTTATTTTTGCATTTCCTAATTCTCTCTGTACTTGCCTCCATTACATATATAAATAAAAGAAATATTTTTTAGCCATTTGTGATAGCACTTATACTTTTGCATACTCTACAAGACTAATGTTACATATGCGAACAAAAAGTTTGTAACGAACAAGATCATACAAGACAAATTTGCTTAAGAGAGATCTTATTTAAAAAGTTTACAAGGAAATAAAAAATTAAGAGCGAGTTCGAAACTACTAGTAATAGGGGCGAAGATGCTCAACATTCCAAGCTCGCGGTACTTCGGAACCATTAAGTCTTTTGAGGTGATATCTTCCTGGTCGTATTACCTTAGCGATATGGTATGGGCCTTCCTAATTAGGTCTTAGTACCCTCGCGCTTGGTCTTTTTGTACCGAGAATGGCTTCTTTCAGAACTAGGTCGCCGACCTGAACGTCTCTTCTCTTGACCTTGGAGTAGAAGAGCCTTTTTGCACGCAGCTGGTAGGATGTTATCCTTAACTGAGCCTTGCCGCAGTGTTTTTCAACTAATTCTAGACTTGCACGCAAAAGTACTTCATTGTCTGTTTCATTGAATAGGTCTCTCCGAAGTAAATTAGTCCCTACTTCCACTAGGATCATAGCCTTGCAACCATATGCTAGTGAGAAGGGCGTTTCTGAAGTAGAGGTTCTCGAAGTTTTTTTTATATGCCTATAGAACTTCTGGGAGGTCGTTGACCCAATTACCCTTGGCAACGCCAAGCTTAGCCTTCAGAGTGTGCTTAATGGTCTTGTTGACAGCTTTAACCTGATCGTTGGCTTGCAGTCTTGCGACTGAGGTGAACTTTTTATGGATCCCTAGCTAATCGCAAAACTGCTTGAATTCCTCATTGTCTAATTGCTTGCCATTATTAGAGATGAGTGTATGAGGAATTCCGTATCAGCACACTATATTTTTAAAGACGAAGTCTTTCAGTTTCTTGGTGGTGATCGCGACCAATGGTTCAGCCTCGGCCCATTTGGTGAAGTAATCTACTGCGCCACAAAATACTTGACCCTTCCCTTTTCGGTTGGCATGGGCCTAATAAGATCAATTCCTCACATGGAGAATGGCCAAGGGCTGGTCATGGTTATCAGTTGGTGGGAAAGAGCTCGCGGTATGTTCGCGTACCGCTGGCACTTGTCATACTTTTTTACAAAGTTGAAAGTGTCTTCTTGAAGCAAGAGCCAGTAGTACCCTTGGCAAAAAATTCTGTTGGCGAAGGATCGCACGACTGTGTGATTACCGCAAATCCCTTCATGTATCTCCCTCATGACATAGTCTGCTTCTTCATCGGTTACACATTGGAGGAGAGAGGTGCTAAAACCTCGCTTGTATAATTGATCTCCGATGAGTGTGTAACAAACAACTCTGGTGCGCAGGATTTTTGCCTCAGTCTTGTCCTTAGGCAAAGTCCCATCTCAGAGATACTGAATAATTGGAGTCATCCAGGAAATTGACTCTATTGTAGCAACAGCCTGCTCGGGCGAGCTGATACTAAGAATCTCTATGTATTGAACATGAATATTTTGAACCTGTTTTCAGTTGATCAAACTTTTCATATCGAGGAGAGCTTGGATCTTCTCAGTGTTGATTTCTATCCCCCTCTGGTTAACCATATACCCCAGGAACTTTTCCGAGGATACTCTAAATGAGCACTTGAGAGGATTAAACTTCATTTTGTACCTTCGAAGTACGTTGAACATCTCAGCGACATGCGACTTGACCAGCATGTCATCAACATAGACTTCCATCGATTTTTTGATTTGCTTGGAAAACATACGGTTAACCATCCACTGGTAAGTCGCCCTAGCGTTTTTTAAGCCAAAAGGCATGACCTTGTAACAATACAACCCCCGATGTGTAACAAACGAGGTATGCTCTTTGTCCGACACGTACATCAGAATCTGATTATATCCTGAGTAGGGGTCCATAAAACTCAGCAGCTCATGTCCGGAGGTGGCATCGACGAGCTGGTCGATTCTCGGTAAGGGAAAATTATCCTTCTAACAAGCTTTGTTGAAGTCGGTGAAGTTAACACAAGTTCGCCACTTGCCGCTAGGCTTCTTTACCAAGACCGAGTTTGCAACCCAGCTCAAGTAAAACGCCTCTCGAATAGACCCGCTCAAAAGGAGCTTATCTACCTTGATTTTCAAGACAACATATCGTTTAGGGTCCCTTGCACTTCTCTTCTGGTGAATTGACTTGACCGCACTGTCAATATTCAACGCATGACATATGACATTTGGGCTGATCCCGATCATGTCAGCATGAGTCCGTGTGAACACATCAACATTTTCTCTAAGGAAACTTATCAGGTCTTTGGCGAGCTGAGGGTTGAGATTACTCCCGATTCTCAATACTCGGGTTGGCTCATTTTGATCGATTGATGCCTCAGATAAATCATCGACTAGCCCACTGTGAGGGCACTCTTGAATGTGAGGATCCATGTTATCCTCTATCAGGCTAGGCTGTGGCTCGATCCTACTGATTGATATTGCCTGTTTAGGGATGGCCATCTGTACTGCTCATATGTAGCAGTCGCGAGATTTGAGTTGAGATCCGTTCACTTTCCCTATCCGCATCAGAGTAGACAACTTCATTTTCAGATGGTAGATGGAGGTGACTGCCTTGAAATTTCTCAAAAGAGGTTGTCCCAAGATTCTATTAAAGGCTGAAGGATAGTCTACTACCAAAAATTTTGTTATTTTGGTCACTTTGTCGATTTCTCCTAACATGACTGGGAGCGAGATCGTTCCCCTAGGAATCAGATGATCCCCAGTAAAACCATAAAGAGGGATGGACGTAGGCTTCGGGTCTACCTCGTCCAATTGCATTGTCTCGAAAGCTCGCTAAAACAGGATATTCAAGGCACTTCCATTGTCCACCAACATTCTGTGGACTTCGCACCGGCCTATTTCAGGTGCGATGACGAAAGCATCCTCATAGAGATGATACAATCGCATCGCATCTTTCTCAGAGAATGTGATCTCTTCCTCCTGCAAACCTTAGCGGGTAGCGACACCGTGCTCATTACACTCACGGGGTCATGACGGGCTTTCCGAGCATACCTCTCATGGGCACCTCTAGAGTTCCTCGCAAGGTGTGGTCCTCCGAAGATTATTCCAACACAATAGAGTCCCTTGCGGCCGTGATGCTTCTTCCTTTGTTCCTTTTGATCTTTCTCCCGAACGAGAGTCAGACCATCAACATATTCTTTGAAGTGTCCCAACTTGTTAAGGTCTTCGATTGCCTGCTTGAGAGCTCGACACCTATCGGTGTGATGCCCACTATCCCTATGATAGCGGCAACATTTTTTATTATTTCTGGCTAAGGGGGGATTCTTCATTGGCTTTGGCTTTCCAAGCAAGCTAGCATCCTCTGACTTATCTAGAATGACCGATATTGAGGTGTTCAGAGGAGTGTATTGATTCTTGTCGAGATCGCGACGAGGAATTGGGGCATAAGATTTCTTGGGCTCAAACTGTTGCTTCTTTCCTTTCCGCTGATCGTCATTAGCCCATCTGTGATCAGTTCTACTATTCTCCTCCTTGTTGGGAGCACTGCTCGAGGGACTGAGGTCGTGGTGATTGAGAGCGGCCATAGAAGTTTTAATTCGGAGGTATTTTTCAGTGAGGTTATAGAAGTGAGTGAGGGAAACATCGTCCTTAGATTGTAATTCATTCCATAAATCTATCTGAGGGCGAACTCCCACGATAATAAGAGTCTGAATGGACTCTTCGAGAGTATGAGCCACTTTGTGGAGTTTCCTGTGGAATCTGTCCATGTAAGATTAGAGGGATCCATCTCTCTCTTGCCATATGTTGCTCAGGTAGCTCAACGATATTGAGAACTTCATGTTCGCCTGGAAGTGTCTTAGAAACGACGAGCTCATTTGAGGCTATGAGCTGACTGATCCCGCGGGAAGCGATCTGAACTAGCGCTTGGCATGGGCAGTTAGTGTTATTGCTAAGCAATGACATTTGGCCAAGCCGGAGACTTGGTAGAGTTATATGAGGTCGTTGAACTCGTATAAGTGATCCTGTGGGTCTGAATTCCCATCGAATACTCGCATGTCGGGCATTCTGAATCTCGATGGGAGAGGAGCAGCTAAAACTGCTAGAGAAAAGGGAGACGGATCTACGACATTCCCACGCTCATTTTGCTGAGCCTTAAGCTGATCCAACGCTCACTGTAGTTCCTCAATCTGAAGTAGCAGAGATGCTCGAGAATCACTTTCCACAATATGGGTTCGACCCTCACAGTTACGGTTGAGGAAAGACCGCAAATCGAGCTCTTCCTCAACTTGGCTGGAAGCTCCGACAAACCTTGACACACGCTGGCTAGAGTCATGTGATGACATTGAGTGATTTGGGGAATTTTCCCGATCTCTGCAATGGTCCAAACCAACCCACGGACGACGGGGATTTCCTGCATGATGACGATTGAGATCGTCATTTCAGCGATACTGGGAATCTCCTCACCTTGCACTTTTATGGGAGTGCCCATGTGACATGGCATGAGACGGCTCATGCTGTGACATGTCACTAAGTCGCAATGCCACATATATTCTACCCATTGCGTGATTGGTGCTTGCTAGTCCCTCGGAACCATTTGGTCTGCTGTTCACCACTTGCTTTTCCCTTCTTTAACGTACTATGGTGCACACGGTATGGTCTTTCTCCCTTTTTCGTGCTTCGCACGACTTGCAGACATTTTTGGCGGTGGCACCACTTCATTGGATTCTGGTGGCACGACCCGATCCAAATGGTCTGGCCTTTGTCTAACCATTTGGAGAGTATTATTGAACCCCTCCAGGTAACTCATGACGGTTGGGTTGAGCTACGATCTTGAAGGAATATCCGCCATGATACTTTGTTGGACTGGCATCACTTCGGGAGAAGTATCCTCTTGTACCTGGGGGATTTCCTCATTGTCAAAGTTGGTTCGCTCAGGTTTGAAACCGCAATCCATTTGCTGATTAGTAGGACTGATTAGTCAGAGATTTTTGATGAAGAGCAGATACTAAATCAGACCCTCCTTCTAGCGCCAAACTGTTGATGCTTGATTTTGACACCAACGACTCACACGTGCAAAATGCTAAGCGGACTTAGAAATCACATGTGATAAGGAAACATGAAATGAAACAATGAATGAGAAGCGATATTTAAAGTGGTTCGGATGCTCAAAAGCAAATCCTGCATCCACTGCTATTGTATTAATAGATGGGTAAAATCAGGTCGTGTGAGGCGAGCTGAGTTACAATCTAGAGGGAATATATATATAATATAATATCTATATATATATATATATATATAGAGAGAGAAGAGAGAGAGAGAGAAGAGGAGAGAGAGAGAGGAGGAGAGGAGAGTATAAGTTGTTTAGACAAGATCAGCCAATCGTAAATGAGAGAGGTGTCATCTATATAGTGGGAGAGTTCAAGGTAATGATTAGAAGTCTGCAAGTAGGTAGACGCCATGCAAATCCTTCTTTGAGTCCCATGGTTATTTGCACGAGAAAAATCCTCAAATTGCGTAAGGCTTGGGCTGGTAGATATACCTGACTGCTTGTGAGCCTAGCATTCACTGCTGCACTGACAAGAACCATAACTCTTTCGTCCATGCGCGACATGGCAGTGCCTAGACGGCACAAAACCTTCCTGAATCCTAATTGGCTCTTGCTGACGAGAGTCCACGTCAGCACTAACTTACAGGCATATATATATAGGAAAAACTTTGTTATCTTTCAGGTTAGTACTTGCTTTGGTTTTTTAAAAATATTTTTATTGTTAAGATTTATAGGTATTTAATTTTTGATAACCGTCATTTTATGCATTATTAATCTTTATGTCAACTTCAATTGTATCTTATTTCTTCTTAGTAAGTGGTATCCTTAAGTTAATTGATAAGTTGCATAAATTTAGTGTTTTTAGGTTGTTTTTATAGTTTTCTAGTTAATTTCTCATTTGTTTTTTGTGTTTTGATGTTGTTTTTGGTAAGTTGAAATATGAAGGTCAGCTATGGATTTGAAGAATTTTTGTAATTTTCAGGCATAATGAGTAGATTGGGCAGGAATGAAATTGGAATTCAAAGCTTGAAGAAATGAGATTAACTGACAAGTTTGAGGCCATGGCCTTGCTTGGTGGTTTACCATGGCCGTGGTGGTGGAATGAAGATAAAATAACGAGGACGGAAAACCCATGGGCTAGGCTGTGGTGACGTACATTTGGACAAGGCCAGGGCCGTGTCGGGCACTTTTAGGGTTATTAGTTTTTTCTTTCCTTTTTCGTTTGGACTCTTTTGGGTATTTAAGGATGATTAAGATTACTCCTTAGGGAGCCGAATTTTATCTATTCTGGAGGAAGATTATGTATAACAAAAGAGAAAGGAGAATCAAGAACAAATTCATCAAAGAGTTTGTTTTTACCTTTTCAATATGATTATCTTGGATTCTACTCTTGTCTTTTATTATGAACTAATTTTCTCAGGCTAGACTAGGGTTTGTCTATTTATGGATCTGTGATCAATTTTTACTCTCTGGTTAGTGAATTATTTTTCTAATGATGAGTTTATATTATGTGTTTAATGCTATTAGGAACTTGATCAATTTCTGATAGAATTGTTTTGTGTGATTGAGAAGAGAGGAGATATCACATGAGTGCTCTAGTAATATAGGCCATGGATTAATTTGATATAGAGATATATGAATTGATACATGTAATAGTCATAGGCAGGATTATTGTGCTGAAAGCTAGAGGATTCACAGAGCTTAATGCTCGTCTATTTCATAAATCTATATAGAGATATCTAGGTTGTGAAATAGAAGTAGAAATAATATTGCTTGAGAAAGAATATTGGTTAACATAGGAAATCCCGTTGTCACATTAATAAATAAATTCATTGACCATAGTAAATTGAGTGGTGAGAGAAGTATAGATGAGCTTGAAGTCTTAGCCGTTTCCTCATTGAATTCATTTTAGTTTTACTGCAATTCGTTTCTAATATTTCAGATTATATTTTCAGTTTTAAAGATCACCATTCTAAGTTTTGATTATCTAGATAAAGTTAGACTAATTAATATTTCAGTACTTGTTTACGCAATCCTTTGGGTATGATAACCTGTATTTTATTATACTATATTACTTGAGACTAGTGCACTTGCTAGTAGTTGTTGCAAACGACACAACATTAATGATATGACATTTTTTTCTTTGGTTATGGGTCCCAGACCAATTTGCGCGCACCTCCACTAATCTTAAGGTCCATTGAACACTTTACAAGCTAAAGGACCACGTAAGTCACAATGTTTATGTGGTAGGTGACCCCAAGATTTGAACCTACGAATTTAAAAAAAAGCAAATTTCTAACCACTAGGCGAAACCCTAGGGTTGATATGATATTCTTATCCTTTAGCTATTCATTTTGGTCTAAGCTAAATTATTGCTTTTTTGCGCTTTTCAATTTCAGTTTAAGAAACCTGCAATACATTGATTCTGGATATGCTCAAATTGGTGGTGTAAGGTTAGACCAAGAATTGATCCATTTCTTTGAAATTGAAGAGACAGTAATCTGCATTTAACTGGATAGAGAAGTACTGATAGTGGTTTAGGGCCTTCTGGGCCTCTTTTTTAGGTTCAGGAAATAATTTTTAGCCCCCACTAAATTACTTTAGCCCGATTCCTCCTTTAAATGAGGGTAATTGTAATAAAAAATATTTGCTTTATACTTTTATTTACAGCTTTGAATTTGTAGTTAACAAAAAATTAGGTCAGCTAGAATTCAAAATTTCACAAGTAAATTAATAATTTGTACATTACGAATCTTAAGTATTCTTAGATTCATCGTCTTCGAAAAAGCTGTGGCACTACAATGCACTTCTTCAAGAAAATTATATTATTCCTTCAAGAAATTAAATTGAATATTATCCTTCTACCTCTTCAGTTCCCTAAACACATTACTAACATTTCTTCCTCGCACAATCTGTTACTTTTGTTGGCCATTTTATAAGTTATAATAATCATGCATTGACACAGAGATTTTTGAGAGATTTGTCAATGAGAACACCTATTCCATTAGTTGCATTAAAATTACAAACCACTAAATTTGTGCCACATAATCTTTAAATAAACATACAAATATCGAGAAATAGTTTTGTCATTTCCTTGAATTGATTGAAGTCTATCGTGAATTGCAATATCTTTTTAGTTTTTTCGGTGCATCTTTCCATTCATCTACACTTCTACCAAACAGAAAAGAGCCCCTAACTTTAGCTAATGGAAGACCGCCAGGTAATGTATTCTTTTAAGGGCCTTATGATCAAAGGCTTTCAAACTAAATAATTGTAAAGCGTCATCATCATTTAGTTGTCAACGACCCTAGTTTTAGACCATCTCTAACCCATGCACCAATTTGATGCAAAATTACACTAAATTTGTATAAAATTTGTGCAAAACACTATTTCATCTCTAACCCACAACACCAAATATTACACTAAAAAGAATATTCTTAGAAATATTCTTTTTTATTTTATTGTAATAATCAATAATTAATCTATTTCACTCGTTATTTTATATATATTATATTAAATATTGGGAATGATATTTTATTAAATAATAATTATTTTGAAAATTATACTAATTAAAATAGCATTTATTTAATCAAATAAACATTACATTTAATATAGAAAAACATTACATCTGCTATAAAATGATATTAAAAAAAAAAAAAAACAACAACACAAAGATAAAATTCCAACACAAAGAGCTACACAATAAGGTCAAGGATCTCAAAATAACTCTAGTTTTTTTCAATATTTTGATGATCTTACTGGATCTGGAAAATCTACTGAATATTAAATGTTATTTTAGTTTATGTGTATTTTCTTTTAATTTTAGTATTTTTAAATTAGTGTTAATTTATTTTGAGTTATTGTATTTTAACATTTGCATTGAATAAAGTTCTATTTTAATTTTCATCATTTTTTTAATTATATCATTATATGAATTTATTATATAAATAATAATCAAATTAAATTAAATACAATAATCAAATTTAGTGTGATTTTTGATATAAAATTTAATACTCAAATTAACTTAACAAAATTAAAAAACAAAAAAAAAGCAAAATTAAAAAAAAAGAAAAACACAATTTATTTACGCTACAGTGCTGCGCCAGGCGTGGGTTGGAGATGCCCTTATACACCTTATCCACTCAATGACTTTTCAACCCATGTTCATCTATTGTTGTTAATAGATTCTACTACTGAACAAACATCATCATGCCTTCCAGTCAACATATTTAACGGTTCTGATCATCCACATCGCAAGAATGATAAGAACCTTTTTGTGTCGCAGATAATTAAAATTTAATGGGATTTTTGTACTTTTTGTGTTAATTGATCCAACAAAGAGTATATTATAGGGTTTTTTTTTTTTTTTTTTTTTGTGGTCTAATTTGTGAGTGAAAATTTGATGAGTATTATTATTCACTAAATTATACTTCACATTCCATTAATTAGATGCATTCATTCATTGTTTAATAAGTTTTTTCATTTTAAAAGGTTCACAATTTTATCAAGTTAACATAAAAGAAATAAATTAAAGTTAATTCATTTAGCAATCATCCCATAATATCATTGGATCGCTTAGGTACTATTACTGTTACAAATAAGAATATTTAATATAATAAAACTTGGAAGAGGATTTAGTTTCATAGTAAGAAATTCATTCATCTCAATCA
The DNA here is from genome assembly GCF_008641045.1 of Pistacia vera. Lineage (NCBI taxonomy): Eukaryota > Viridiplantae > Streptophyta > Magnoliopsida > Sapindales > Anacardiaceae > Pistacia > Pistacia vera. Next base: position 3,525 of record NW_022195161.1, on the reverse strand, counting down.
TTTTGAAAACATAAAAAAATAAAAAAAATAAAAATTGAATTTCATTTTTGGAATTGCGTAAAAAAGAACATATTGGATTGGACAGACCATTAATGGGTTCAGCCCAGAAAAGGCCCAAAGCTTTAATGGGTCCCATTTCAGTTATTTGTGTCAACTTAATTATTTTATTGGACTATTAGTCAATTATTTGGACGAAATTTCCTGGAAACTTCATAGATTAAATTTAATCATAAAAAATTAAAATTTAACTATTGTTGATCCTGTATTTGGTAAAAGCACCGAAAGAAGACCCTTGAAAAGTCAACTGTTTTGCCGCCACACCTATTATTTGAGATAAAAAAGTAATGAGAAATTTGGAGCAGATTTCCTAGAAACTTCATAAAATTTATTAAATTCAGTCTTCAATAGAGTTGCTCGGCTCTTTCATGCATCTCAAGTCTCAACAAACTGAAATATATATATGGATTATGGGCCCTTGAACAACTTTTCAATAGGGAAATGGTAAAGTAGTATTGTCGTAACCAAGAAAAAAAAAATCTAAAGTTGCGATTGCTGAAGAAGGAAAGGAAGATTGAAGCCGCTGAAGTTTCTGGTAATGTGTGTTTTGAAAGTTTGTTAAAAGTTCTAATATTCTTTCACTTATTTTATATTGATGTTGCAATAGATAATTTTTTTTGGCTAACAACAATGGAAAATCCTTTGGATTTTTTGAAGCAGTTATTCAATCGAAAATAAGTAAGAATTCATCCATCAGTTGCTGCCGCACCCTTAAAGTTGTAAGTTTAATTTTTGACACTAACTCTGCTTCTATCTATTTTCATCATTTATTTAACTTGAATGTTTGTCTCAAAAATTTTTTTACAAAAAAAAAAAAAAAAAAAAAACACCCTCGAATGTTATAGTCCATAAGCCCTTAAAGGCCCTAAAAGTTCGGAATTTTCATTTTTAAACAGGATGAACAATTCTAAGGAATCATATCAAAGTTTTATCTTTAATTGAAAGAGTTAGCTTTTTCTTTTTTACTTAATAAAAATATATTCGTGAAATTAATTACGTAGATAAACTCGATTTGGTGTTTTGGTATCTTTAAAAACTTATTATTTGGGTTATTTTTCAAAAATTAAAATTAAAGATAAATTAAATTTACACAGGAGAGAATCGTTTGCAAAACCAGCTTGTCTTCCATGNTATATATATAGAGAGAGAGAGAGAGAGAGAGAGAGAGAGAGAGAGAGAGAGAGAGTATAAGTTGTTTTTAGACTAAGATCAGCCAATCTCGTAAATGAGAGAGGTGTCATCTATTTATAGTGGGAGAGTTCAAGGTAATGATTAGAAGTCTGCAAGTAGGTAGACGCCATGCAAATCCTTCTTTGAGTCCCATTGGTTATTTGCACGAGAAAAATCCTCAAATTGCGTAAGGCTTGGGCTGGTAGATATACCTGACTGCTTGTGAGCCTAGCATTCACCTGCTGCACTGACAAGAACCATAACTCTTTCGTCACTGCGCGACATGGCAGTGCCTAGACGGCACAAAACCTTCCTGAATCCTAATTGGCTCTTGCTGACGAGAGTCCACGTCAGCACTAACTTTACAGGCATAACATATATTAATAGGAAAAACTTTGTTCATCTTTCAGGTTTATGTACTTGCATTTGGTTTTTTAAAAAATATTTTTATTGTTAAGATTTATAGGTATTTAATTTTTGATAACCGTCATTTTATGCATTATTAATCTTTATGTCAACTTCAATTGTATCTTATTTCTTCTTAGTAAGTGGTATCCTTAAGTTAATTGATAAGTTGCATAAATTTAGTGTTTTTAGGTTTGTTTTTATAGTTTTCTAGTTAATTTCTCATTTGTTTTTTGTGTTTTGATGTTAGTTTTTGGTAAGTTTGAAATATGAATGGTCAGCTATGGATTTGAAGAATTTTTGTAATTTTCAGGCATTAATTGAGTAGATTGGAGCATTGGAATGAAATTGGAATTCAAAGCTTGAAGAAATTGAGATTAACTGACAAGTTTGAAGGCCATGGCCTTGCCTTGGTGGTTTACCATGGCCGTGGTGGTGGAATGAAGATAAAATAACGAGGACAGGAAACACCATGGGCTAGGCTGTGGTGACGTACATTTGGACAAGGCCAGGGCCGTGTCGGGCACTTTTAGGGTTTTTATTAGTTTTTCTTTCCTTTTTCGTTTAGGACTCTTTTGGGTATTTAAGGATGATTAAGATTACTCCTTAGGGAGCCGAATTTTATCTATTCTGGAAGGAAGATTATTGTATAACAAAAGAGAAAGGAGAATCAAGAACAAAATTCATCAAAGAGTTTGTTTTTACCTTTTCAATATGATTTATTTCTTGGATTCTACTCTTGTTTCTTTTATTATGAACTAATTTTCTCAGGCTAAGACTAGGGTTTGTCTATTTATGGATCTGTGATCAATCTTTTACTCTCTGGTTAGTGAATTATTTTTCTAATGATGAGTTTATATTATGTGTTTAATGCTATTAGGAACTTGATCAATTTCTGATAGAATTGTTTTGTGTGATTGAGACCGAGAGGAGATATCACATGAGTGCTCTAGTAATATAGGCCATGGATTAATTTGATATAGAGATATATGAATTGATACATGTAATAGTCATAGGCAGGATTAACTTGTGCTGAAAGCTAGAGGATTTCACAGAGCTTAATGCTCGTCTATTTCATTAAATCTATATAGAGATATCTAGGTTGTGAAATAGAAGTAGAATTAATATTGCTTGAGAAAGAATATTGGTTAACATAGGAAATCCCGTTGTCACATTAATTAAATAAATTCATTGACCATAGTAAATTGAGTGGTGCAGAGAAGTTATAGATGAGCTTGAAGTCTTAGCCGTTTTCCCTCATTGAATTCTTAATTTTAGTTTTACTGCAATTCGTTTCTAATATTTCAGATTTTAATATTTTCAGTTTTAAAGATCACCATTCTAAGTTTTGATTATCTAGATAAAGTTAAGACTAATTAATATTTCAGTACTTGTTTACGCAATCCTTTGGGTATGATAACCTGTATTTTATTATACTATATTACTTGAGACTAGTGCACTTGCTAGTAGTTGTTGCAAACGACACAACATTAATGATATGACATTTTTTTTTTCTTTGGTTATCGGGTGCCCAGACCAATTTGCGCGCACCTCCACTAATCTTAAGGTCCATTGAACACTTTACAAGCCTAAAGGACCACGTAAGTCACAATGTTATTGTGGTAGGTGACCCCAAGATTTGAACCTACGAATTTAAAAAAAAGAGCAAATTTCCTTAACCACTAGGCGAAACCCTAGGGTTGATATGATATTCTTTATCCTTTAGCTATTCATTTTGGTCTAAGCTATAATTATTGCTTTTTTGCGCTTTTCAATTTTCAGATTTAAGAAACCTGCAATTACATTTGATTCTGGATATGCTCAAATTGGTTGGTTAATGGTTAGACCAAGAATTGATCCATTTCTTTGATAATTGAAGAGACAGGTAATCTG